>NC_037668.1:106982642-107097207 GCF_003255815.1 Theropithecus gelada
GAGGGAGGGAGGGAGGGAGGGAGGGAGAGGGAGGGAGGGATTATGAATGCTGGTCCAGGTACTACTCAACTGAATTGACTACTCCTAAATTTCAATACTTAAAAATGAAAGGACAAGAAAAGTTTCAGATGAACTACCAGAGAGCTGATAATGTCTGATGAAAATTGAAAACAAATGTTTTTAAAATGCCTAAGACCAAAAAAAAAAAAAAAAAGAAAGAAAATATTTAGAAGCTACTGTGAAAAATAGCTTCTCCAAAGGGACCTGAAGCAGATAGTTTGGATAAACTCTATATTCTGGGTATGTACTTTCACATAAGATCCGTATTTATACAATTTTAAAGCAATTTAAACTTCAACTTTGCTTATTTGTGTAACACACTATCTCAGTGAATAAACAGACTAACTTTGGTGAGCAGACTATTTAATTCACTAGGGTATGATAAAAATAAGGTGATAGACAATCTTTTTAGGTAAGCAAATTATACTGTTGTTATACTAATTGCTTAGAGGTACCATTTTGTGAAAATGTACCATTTTGTGAAAATGTCTAGTATGAAGGGGATACAATGATTATTGTAATTGCTAAAATAAGTAAATGGCTTTGCCTTTTTCTCATTTTTTCAAGGTAATTATGATATTTTATCATAGAGGAAAATGCTTGATCTCTTCCTCAAAATGCACTGATATCTTTTGATTATTGTTTTTCTGCTTTGTAATGGTTATTTTAAAATGTTTGAATAATAATTGCATTATAAATATGTTTTCTAAACAAGCTGGTTTACCTCTCGGATTTGTTTCAGTAACATATTAGGTTTATTTTTGTTATTTTAGGGTTAGAGACATTAGCAATGTCCTTTGGAAGTGAAATTCTGAAGAATTCCACTTAATGATAATTCCACTTATAATATTTATAAGATGAACGCATGAAAATAATTCATTTATATGTAAACAAATAATGGAACATATGCATCCAAATGAGAAGTAACAACTTGAAAGTCAATACATTTATTACAGTCAGCTTGCTATTGCTCAAAACATCTCAAAAGTTTTCAAATTGTCTTTACTCCATGCTACTCATCAAAAAATGTTCCCCATATATTACTTTATAAGCATACAACGTTTTGAAAAACCATTTTGGTCGTTAATTATTTCCTTTACTCATCAGCCAAAACCTAGAAGTTGAACATGTATGATATTTTTAAAGGAGTTCCAAGAATTTCATGACAGACATATATCAGAGGGCATATTTGTTGAGAAGGCAATGGGAATTAAGTAAGAATGTTAAGGGCCTAGACTTTATCCTGTTGACAAGGAAGAGTCACTGGCAAGTATTAAGTAGCTGAGTTACATGATAAATTATGTGTATTAGGAAATGACTCTGTTAGGTAGAATAAAAATGAAGTAGGAAGGGTCAACCAACCAAACAAGTGGTAGAGCCAATATTTGAATCCAAGTCTGATTGATTCCACAGCCTGTACTCCTAATCAGTATGTCTGACTGTAAGGCCTCTGTTAATTAATTTTTTGGACTCAGCACAGAGTAGATATTAGTTATTCTAATATTGATGTGATTATGATAATGATCAAAGTGCTTAATAAACATCTGTTGAATTAAAAAATGATTAAATAAATTCACTACAATTAAAGCTTATTTCTTTAGGACCATGCAAAACAAATTATAAATTACTTCTTCAAAACTTGCTCTTTTATATGTTTAGTGAGGTTGGGTTGTTACTATAACATTTCTTTGGTACCTCTGAGAGAGATAAATTTTATGATAACAGCGATATTGAAGACAGATAAAAGAAAACAAATTCTATTCATCAAGAAGTAGGCATCCTCTGTAGCTAATCTCCTGTCCAGTCATTTCATCTTGACCTAATACCAATCTTAGAGAAAGATAGGAAAGGTGAGGAATCTCTTTAGAGACAAAAATGCCAACAAGAATCTTAAAACTCAAAATATAACCTAGACTATTCAGCAGTTGGGAACGCAGTGTTTTAATCCTAAAAGGCATATTAACTATCCTGACTAAAAAAAGGTTAAAAACCTGTCAGTGAATTAATAAAAGGTGAAAAAGATGAAAACCACTGTTTGAACAGTTTTAAGAAGACATTACAAATCTCAGATAATAAATATCAAAACAAGTGTATATGGAGTTTTTTTTTTTTTAAACAGAAAGGGAATTTAAGTTTAACAGGAACCTAAGAAGGAAATAAATTCCCATTACAAATTATGTTCTGTGTGAAAAGAAATTGCAGGCCAAAAGGTCTTAAAGAATTTTCTTTCCAATGGAAAATATTTTCTGTTCATTAGCTAGTTATTGACTTAGGCAGCGGGGGAAAAACAACGGCTTTAGATAATGGAAGATGCGTTTTTAAAAGAAATCATTAAAGACATGATTATAAGCTGGTTGGTTGCTAAAGGTCCAAATTGTGAAAAATTTTTATGTTACTTATGGTAAGCATGACAATTGAAAAGTATCTAAACAAAAAGGCAACTCTGGTTATGAAGTACTGTAGTACAATTTGTAATGATTAGTGGAAAAGCACACTAATTTGTGAGATGCAGTATTTTGAAGGTCACTCAACTTTCCACTTGCTATAATGCCGTTCAATTAAATACACAATAAATTTCTAAGATTATTTATGAAAAGGATTTTGTAATTCTTGTAAAATAGTATATTACAAATTCTGGCTGTGTACACAAGCAGAAACGCCTGATTTAATGCACCATTAAGCAAACTGTAGCTTTGCTGTACACTTTTTAAACATTCAACCTAATTATGATGAGGTTTGGTCTTACTAAATACTGCCTATTTAATCTTTTTAAAGAGTCTATATAATTCAATCACAAGATACAACTTGTTTATGTTTTAAGCAAATATATACAATATTAACAATATACAATATCCTGGCCTAATTTAAAAAAGTTCATGTTATCTTAAATACATTTAGATGCATAACACCACACAACTTTAATTTGAACTTGCTATTTAATTATATTTTAAAACTAATTTGTATGACCTAGTACTTTTTTTTTTCTCTCTCTCTTCTACACAGAATGTTGGTCTACGGATCCAGTTAAAACTAGATTTTACTGAAACTGAATTTAAAAAGATTGAGTGTGTTAAGGGGAGTGGAGGATTAAGGGTAAGGTGACACCTACAGACACGAACTTATTTAAATTTGATTATCAGATGGTGTTCTGCTGATCAAATCAATGGACTACACTGCATCCTACAAGGATGCTTTCTGGCATTCTGTCTCTGGGCAGTAGCATAAAGTTCTATGATTATAATCTACTTTTTCAAAAGATGATGTCTTTTCAAAATTCTCTCTTTCTTTTGTCATTTCCTATGCCCAGGGTATGCATGAGAAAACCATGAATCTCTTAATATTATCTCCAAATATAGGCGGTCAAGTACCTGTATATGTGGTATCATATACCATATAGGTATACAAATACTTATATACTTGGTATCATATATCAAGTGGTAAAGAGGATATATGAAGGCAATCCATACCAGTATAGTCTAAATTTCATGAACTCTTTTGTTCCCAAAGCTGTTGACTATGCCCTCTATACCTGGATCTCCAGCATGAGTTAAAGGGAAATCTTTAATATTTGCATCAAAAAATAAGATATGCATGAAGTCATTTAAAATCAATAACAAGCATAAATTTTGACAAGTGAAGTCAAACTTACTGTTTAGCTACTTAAGCGTTATTTAAATATATGAAATTAAACTGTGTAACAAAACAAGTTAGTTTCTGGAGGACAGAAAAACATTCACATCAGAATTTAATCTTACAGTATAATCCAAAAGAAGTAATAAAGTTTGTTTACCTTCACAAATTGTGACACCATTTCCTGAAAATCCCATGTTGCAATAGCAGGCTTCAATTCCATTGCGTATTTCACATTTTGCATTTGGGAGACAAGGTGTCTTGGTGCAATTTTGAGTATAGGAACAATTCAACAAAGTGGAAAAAACCACTAAATAAAATACAGAAACACACCTTTTCAAAAAGTAAAAGAAACACCTCTCCCCACTGTTGAATTAGAGTATAATAAACATAAATTCTCCTCTCTTTCTATTTAGATAAATGGATTATAAATTTTTCCCAAGAGAGCACTTAGCTAAGTAACAGCACAACAGCAAGTGAGTAAAACTTGCTTTTAAGATGAAGGCTTTTTTTTTTTTTTTTTTCAATTTCAACCTTTATCAAGTAAATCTCAACGAAGCTAAAATGTAATAAACAACTCAGCTTTATAATAAAAACTGTGTTCCCACATCAGTATAGCATGTTGATTCAGTGTTACCCTTCATTCTGAGGTGAGATACTTTGAAAGGGAACTTCCTGATTGTAAAGCAATTTCCCTCCTCTGGGAGTAATTCTGTGTAGAAATGAAGGTAAATTGAGTATTTGGGTTTTTGTAAATTCAAATCTGTGTTATTTTAAGATGACATCTTATCTAGGAGAACAGATGCAATTGCTGTTTTTTTTTCTGTGTTCTAATGATTGTTTTCAATTTCAATTGTTTTCAATTTCAATGGTTTTCAATTCAATTATTCATAATAAAATTTATTTCACTATTTTTTTTTCCATTAGGGGAAATTTAAAAACAAAACAAAAACAAAAAAACAAACTCAACATTATGGTCAAAGACTGATCTTCCAGAAGTGGAACAGCACACAAATGAATGTGACCAAAAAACAAAACAAAAAAAGAAACAAAGCAAAGAACAAGACTATACATCAGAGTTATTGAAATACATTTGGAAATTATATGTTGTGGACTGATAGGAAAAGATAAGGAAAAGTACAGAAGGTTCTTTTTTTATTGTTTTACCAGACCTTCTCAAGAGTCTTGAGGACCAACAGCTATAAAGCATGAGGTCATTGTTCTGAAAACAGTCATCTAGCATAAGTTGTCCTTATCAGGTACCAAGAGGTTCTTAAGTATTCTGTTCTAAATCCTAGTGGCAAATAACTATGTATACTGACGAATCCGGAATTATTTCACCCTCAGAGATGTCATTTACTATCTTTCTGCACAGTGTGGTCAAAATGAAGCTCAAACCTGGCTCGGCAATCTCCTTAAAATGCCAGGAAGCCTCCCATGGGTGTTAATGGTTTGAATTTCCCAAATTTCTTCAGGTCAGAACAGAAGAAAGGTGAAAGGGGACGCTGGACACTTCCTCAAGAGGAATAAAAAGGTAACATTCCTTGGACCTTGGAATATTCAACTTTAGAGTTGAAAGGTCAAGGAGAAAAACATCCTGAGAAGTACTAAGTCAATTCTCCTCGTAGATTTTGCCAACTGCACTTGCCATGTGAGCTCCACCTCTTAAAAAATCCCGTCCCCTACAAGGCATTGGCCCCTCGGACAACCTCGGCGACCAAGGGCGCTAAGCACTCACCTAGGAGCGGGAGGAGTTTCATTGGCGGTGGCCGCGGTGGTGGCGGTGGCGGAGAGCGCGGCGGGTTGAGTGCGGCTGTGGACCCGGGACCGGGCGCCGCTGGGCGGGCGCGGCAGGGTCCCGGATCCGTCGTCCGTGACGCGCCGGCTTCCTCCGGACACTTTCCGGTCTCTTTTGTGTGAGTGTGTGAGTCAAGTCCTGAGTCTGCTGACCACGTCCGGCCCCCATTCCCTTTCCCCACGCCACCTGGGCTCTATTCCCTGCCTGGTGACCACTGACCCTGATCAATGTTACAGCCCCAATGAGGAATCAGTTTGTCCCCAGGCGCAGCTCCCAGAGTGACACCCTAAAAGTGAGTACTTAAAAAGCAATGGTCTCTGAGATCCATGGAGAGCCCCTCTCGAGCTAGCATCCAAAACTCAATAGGTTTTAGCGGTTCTCTCTGACACCTAAATTTCAAGGCGTAGCCTTTTTTTAATATACTCACCAATAAATTTTCCTAAAGAACAAGGGATCAAAAAGTAGTCAGGGAACCTGAATCCATGCAAAAGGGGATGCCAGTGCTCAGTTTCCACCTTGCTGGGACTCAGGGGTGCATCGTGTAAAATAAGGATATTGTCTATTGTGTCTAGGTTAGATTGTGTTTTCCATTATCAACTCAATTTGAGGTAAAATTCACCTGTAGCCCCTCCTTACACCCGCAGAAAAATTGGTGCATCATATCCTTTGTATTTTAGTATACAAGTCGATTATGTAGAAAGATATCGTTCACGTTGGAACATGGAAACAATTCTAGCTTAAAAAATTAAAAATAACTGGCAGAGAAAACTAATATATCATGACAGAAAACAGATCAATGGTTGCCCAGGGTTGGGATGCAGAAGAGAGATTGACTGCAGAAAGGCACAAGGAGAAATTGAGGTGATGATAATATTCTATATCTTGATTGAGGTGACAGTTATATGAGTGCATGCATTTGTCATGACTTATCCAACTGTATTCTTAAAATTGGTGCATTTTATCATATATAAGTTAGATGAATTGTATTATATGTAAGTTTAAATAAAGTTGATTTAAAGAAAGGAAATGACTAATATTTTTGCCATTAACACAACTCATTTTACCTTTCAAAAGTCAGATCACCTTTGTCACATTCCATTCCTATTCTGTTTAAAAAGTGACTAGTGCAAATTTACTTTGTATAAAGGGTAGTCTCAGAAAGATGAACAGCCACAGCCCCTGGACTCCAGGGGGATTATGAACCCCTGGAAAAACAACTAAAACTAGTCACAATCACACACTACAAAGTGACTTATGTATTAACAGCAGTCACAAGTGCTTATGTGTTGACACATTTACCTGGCTCTCCATAGCATTTTCCCAGACTCCTTCTAGGTGAATGTGGGCAAAAGTTCCTGAGAGTGGCACCATAATAGTTGAGGCAAATGAGGAACAAAGGTGTTGTGTGACTTGCTCAGAGTCCACAGCAGCTCTTAGACAGCTGGTCTAAGTGACTGGCCTTGATTCGAACCCAGACTACAAGCTCACAGTCCATGTTCTCTATATTGCTTCTAGAATGACATCGCACTCAGGAGGCTGTTGCGAGAATGATGAGTCATCAGATATTGTTATTTGGGGAGTTTGAAAAAGTGATTTAAAAGCCCTAAATGCCATAAAAAAGAAGTTTTGGACTTTGATGATAACTTTTTTTTTCTAAATATTTTTGGTTTTTTTGTTTTTTAAAAACTGAAAAGCAATTCAGTGAATCACTGGCAAGAACCCAAATGATGGATTTTAAGGGCATACCAAAGGCAAGGAAGCAAAAATAAACCATGAAGAGTTTAGTAAATAGATTATAAATGCCTGAACAAGGGTAGGCATATTTGTGATGGAGAGATAGGAACAGATTACAGAAAGCATTAGATAAAAACAAATTTGATGTCTGCTTGACTTGGTAAAATTGAGAGATAAGGCTGAAACAAAGAGAATGTGGAGGTTTTCTAGTTGTATGAATGGGAGAAGGTGGGAACCATTCACAAAGATACAAAAGATAGGATGAGGAGTAATTTGGGGAGAAAAAATGAATAAGCCCAGTTTGGTAATATGAAAGTGGAAGTATGCCAATGATCTGAATTTATTTATGTGAAGCTAGTTTCTCCAGTTATAAGAAGTTGAGCTTCAATGTACATACATAGAAACAAACTTCAAAAGGCATAAATATAGAAATATATTATTTTCTGAGATTAGCTATAAATTGAAACACAGCACTTATTTTTAAAATAATTTACTCCATATATCTGCCACACTTGCTTCATCTTTAATTTTATCCTAAAGATAATAAAATACAGCCCAATCTTTAAAAATATCACTTTTTCCTAGACATTGCTTTAAAATTAGCAAAAGTGAATTAACACTTGAATCTAAAAAAAAGTTTCCCATTTTTTTCTTTTGCATGTGTGTTCTTATTAAAAGGCAAAAGTGTATTCATAGTCCTCGTCAAGAAAATGATAGTGTATAGGGGAGCATAAGGTGTTTAATGATGCTTATAGGTGTTTGTTTGTTTGTTTGTTTTGAGACAGAGTCTCGCTCTGCCGCCCAGGCTGGAGTGCAATGGGTGATCTAGGCTCACTGCAAGCTCCGCCTCCCGGGTTCATGCCATTCTCCTGCCTCAGCCTCCGGAGTAGCTGGGACTATAGGCACCCACCACCACGTCCGGCTAATATTTTTGTATTTTTAGTAGAGACGGGGTTTCACCGTGTTAGCTAGGATAGTCTCGATCTCGTGACCTCATGATCCACCCGCCTCTGCCTCCCAAAGTGCTGGGATTACAGGCGTGAGCCACCGTGCCCTACCCATGCTTACAGTTTTAATATTGCTCTTTGTAAAAATAAAATCACTTAAAAATGTATTGCTTGAAGAAGTCTGTATTTTTAAAGGAAAATACAGATAATCAATGTATAATTTTGGTTTCATTGTCTTGCATTACTTACAAAAAAACATTTAGAAGTTTTGGCCAGGCGCGGTGGCTCACGCCTGTAATCCCAGCACTTTGGAAGGCCGAGGCGGGCGGATCTTGTACAAGGTCAGGAGATTGAGGCCATCCTGGCTAACACGGTGAAACCCCATCTCTGCTAAAAGAAAAAACAAATAGAAAAAAATTAGCCAGGCATGGTGGCTGGCGCCTGTACTCCCAGCTACTCAGGAGGCTGAGGCAGGAGAATGGCGTGAATCCGGGAGGCGGAGCTTGCAGTGAGCCGAGATCACCCCACTGCACTCCAGCCTGGGATACAGAGAGAGATGCTGTCTCAAAGGAAAAAAAAAAGCTTCAATCCAAAAAAGTGTTTTAATTACCAGAAAGAAAAGCATATTTTTAAAACATATTCTCAAAGGAATATTGAACTATCAGTCTAAACTTTTATTAACAATTTTCCCTTGGGTACCACTGCGGTATGTTTAACTTTGAAAGATACACAACAATCACTTAGAGCTTGATTTTGGTCTAAACATAACGCATGGAAGTTAAGCCACTTTAAGCTACCTACCTGATTGTGGCTTTGATGAAATACACCAGTGTGAACACTCCTCTTGCAGTGTTAGATCTTATCAGATCCATGATTAGTTCTATCTTAGGTCTGTCTGTAAGTGCCAAATTAAACAGGATTTCCTTGAAAAGTTCTTGGACAGGTTGGAGTTTGCAGTGGAAAGTATTCACTCTGAAGACCCATGTTTAATTCTAGCTTTTATCTTGAGTAGAGTCTTTAACCCTGTTGGGGATCAGTTTTGTTAAATGAAAATAATAGTATTTGCCCTGCTAGATGATAGTGAGCTGCTAAGGTCATTACTATACATGTAAGAATAATCAGACATCCATACCTTTGGACACTAAACACATTTAAATATAGGAAATTAGTGTATAGTTGACATAAAGCCCTTCTCCAAAAGTGCATATATTCTGCTCATGGTGACTGACAGTAGGAATCTAATGCCACTTCTGGATCCCCTTTCTGAGGCCTTTGTAACAGTGTCTAGTTCCTCACCTAGACATCAATAATGTGATTAGATTCCAAGTGTTTGTCACGCTGTAAGTATATCTCTTAATATTAGTCTATACTTATGGATCATTTGACTTTTCCAACTTATTGAACTTTTGCCACCAATTTGTTAATTTAGGTAATTCCGCATTACTACATATTTTCTGTATTCCCATAGTACTCTCAATAGGATGACAATTTACCACAGTTTCTCGCCTAAAAATATTGAGTTTCCCATGACTCACTTTTAGTCAAAATCAACAGTAACAATGTACTGTTGGCAAAAATGCTATAGAAAGGTAAAAAAAAAAAAAAGAGGAAAATTGAGTTACATATGAAGCAGGAAAGATTAACTTGATTAAAACATACTCAGTGTTGAAATTAAGAAAAGCTTTAGTAAAGTGGAACAGTAACCACAGTGTGTAGGAATGCCCATGAATGGAGAAGGACTGAAGTTTCCAAAGTGGACTTGTCTGGTAATGGTTCTTAATCTCCTAGAACTCGAAGGTCAGGAACAGTTTTTGTTTTTTGGCTTTTTGTTTTGTTTTGTTTTGCTCCATGACACTTCATTCAGTGCCTGAGTGTGATGTGTATGGAATTTTCAAATGTACTGATTGATTGGATAAATTAAGAGTTTCTAGAATAGTGCATAATGAAATTTGTCAAAAATGCACATTTGTGGCCAGGTGCGGTGACTCAAGCCTGTAATCCCACCACTTTGGGGGACCAAGGTGGGCCAGATCATGAGGAGAAGAGCTTGAGACCATCCTGGACAACATGGTGAAACCCCATCTCTACTAAAAATACAAAAATTAGCTGGGTCTGGTGCACGTGCCTGTAGTCCCAGCTACTCCGGAGGCTGAGGCAGGAGAATCGCTTGAACTCGGGAGGTGGAGGTTGCAGTGAACTGAGATTGTTCTACTACACTCCAGCCTGGCAACAGAGTGAGACTCCATCTCAAAAAAAAAAAAAAAAAAAAAAAAAAGCACATTTGCATTTTTGGAGACTATCTGGAAATTGTCTGTCTCAGAGGTCTTTTAGATTTTCAGATGTATTTTATATCCATGGGATATAGCAAAGGTCAATCTTTTGCATTTAGTTTTTTAAAAAGCAAGCACAACATAGTTATTTTTAAAATTATTTGTAGTTCCAAGACAGTAAAAGAAACGAGTTATTTCTTTTTTTTTTTTTTTTTTTTTTGGTGTAGTGTTAAAACTTAGGTTTTAACCAATTGTAGAGAGATGCTAGTGTGGAAACCTGGCTAGCTGGAAACTTGTGTCTTTCTAATCTATGTTAAATATATCTAATATCTGTCAAAAGTTGGTATGAAAAACAAATTATAACGTTTTAATACACATTTTCACTTATGCATTTAATGAGTTCATCATCTAATTATGAAATTCAAGTTAGTATCCAAAAGCATTTTAAAAGTTGGATTTCTAAGACTGTGAACAGGAACACTTGACTAGGTTTTCTGCTACAATTTTTTAGTGGAACGGGGTGCAAAAAGCATCTGGTAATTTTCAGTGTTGACTGGAAGGGAGGAGCTCCAAGTTCCTTCCCAGCATAGTCATTCAATTGTTTTGTGACCTTCAGAAAAATCACTAAATCTTTCCATTATTCTGCTTAACACATTTACAAATGTCCCTGCTTTTTATGTTTTTTTCTCTCCCAGAGTTTCTCTTCATAAAGATTTATAAACTAGTACCCACACCAAGGAACAAATTTTCTTCTGAGGCAGGTATTGATGTGAAGAGGAAAAATAAAAAACACCTGCATTTATGCTAATTGTTTCCATTTTAACTAACTTGTAAATTATTTCATTAATTTATTTTTCTTTCTTTGGACGTTTCTATGTTATAAAAATGTCAAGCTGACTCATTTTCTAAAAGGCAGCACTTGTAAAACAGAAACCAGGTGAAAATCACCTCTTAATACTGTTCTTCTTAGCTATACTTTCAGCACTTTGTAACACTGATTTATTCATAGTTGATTGCTCTCCTTCATTGAGTTGTCCAAAATAACATCCTGAGAGGTTACAGAATCCCTCAGGATGTACAAGTAATTAATGTTACTTCTTTAGGTTTGTCATACATTGTACTTTACATTACATTTCATCTACCTTTTTGTTCTTCAATCACTCATTTACTGTATCTTTTTACAGCTCTCCACAACTGCTCAATTTTTATTAGGAAAATTAAATATTGTAATTATGTACTGAGAGCATATTTCAGTTGCTTGTTATTCACTATCGTCTATTGTTATTAACATTCATATTGAAGATACAAGTGTCTGGCTCGAAACTCCAGGGAACATCATTATTAACTTCCTATCACTTTGAGAATTATCTTTTTATTCTTATGCTTTATTTTCCACTTTGTCAGAAACCTTTAATCTCAGACAAGATTTAATTTTTTCATTGTAAACTGTTTTATTAATAGCCTTCTATGAGAAAGAATTGGCTTAAAAATAGCTGTTTGGAAATCTAAAAGTACATTAACTGATAATCATTTACAATTTATCACATTTTTAAAAATGTTCCTATAAAGATAAGCCTAAGACTCTGAGTTTCCCTTCATATCTCTATCTATAGACATAAATTAACATAAATAGTACTATCTCCAACCAATTGCAAATGTAATTTTGCTTACACTGAAATAGTTACCCTAATTCAAAGGTAAATTTTCAAAAGCCATGATGATGTAAAGGCATTATTGACACATAACTTGTGAATTAACATTTTAGAATAAGGGCCTATCACATATAATTTACCTTATTTATTGTGCTTATGTATGTCTTAAAAATAATTCACTAGCCAATTGCACTAGTTTCTCTTTCAAAATTATTGAATAGTTATTGATTTTCCAAATTTTACTTATACCAAATAATCACACATCCTATGCTGGTAGCATAGTACATAATACAAGATCATTTATAAATCTATTAATAAGCTTTGACTTATTTGTCCTGTGAAATAATATAAACACATTTGCTTTATTTATTGACTTACAGTAGAGTTATGGAAAGCTAGAATGCTGATCAGATTTGGTGATTTCAAGAATATTTCTATAATGAACTTCTAAAGATTGAGCAAACATTTAAAATTATATCTTTTAAAAATGAATCTTGTTTGTGACATGTGAATAAAATTCTTTAAGATACAAAGAATATTGATATGGAAAAAAAAAAGGATCATTGTTTCATTTTTGTGCCAAATGTGATCACTGAGCTCAGGACAATGCAAGAACAAAGAGTTTTGTTTGTTTTTTTTTTTTAATTATTTTTTATTATTATTATACTTTAAGTTCTAGGGTACATGTGCATAATGTGCAGGTTTGTTACATATGTATACTTGTGCCATGTTACGGTGCTGCACCCATCAACTCGTCAGCACCCATCAACTCGTCATTTACATCAGGTATAACTCCCAATGCAATCCCTCCCCCCTCCCCCCTCCCCATGATAGGCCCCGGTGTGTGATATTCCCCTTCCCGAGTCCAAGTGATCTCATTGTTCAGTTCCCACCTATGAGTGAGAACATGTGGTGTTTGGTTTTCTGTTCTTGTGATAGTTTGCTAAGAATGATGGTTTCCAGCTGCATCCATGTCCCTACAAAGGACACAAACTCATCCTTTTTTATGGCTGCATAGTATTCCATGGTGTATATGTGCCACATTTTCTTAATCCATTCTGTCACTGATGGACATTTGGGTTGATTCCAAGTCTTTGCTATTGTGAATAGTACCACAATAAACATACATGTGCATGTGTCTTTATAGCAGCATGATTTATAATCCTTTGGGTATATACCCAGTAATGGGATGGCTGGGTCATATGGTACATCTAGTTCTAGATCCTTGAGGAATCGCCATACTGTTTTCCATAATGGTTGAACTAGTTTACAAGGCTACAGTAACCAAAACAGCATGGTACTGGTACCAAAACAGAGATATAGACCAATGGAACAGAACAGAGTCCTCAGAAATAATACCACACATCTACAGCCATCTGATCTTTGACAAACCTGAGAGAAACAAGAAATGGGGAAAGGATTCCCTATTTAATAAATGGTGCTGGGAAAACTGGCTAGCCATAAGTAGAAAGCTGAAACTGGATCCTTTCCTTACTCCTTATACGAAAATTAATTCAAGATGGATTAGAGACTTAAATGTTAGACCTAATACCATAAAAACCCTAGAGGAAAACCTAGGTAGTACCATTCAAGACATAGGCATGGGCAAAGACTTCATGTCTAAAACACCAAAAGCAACGGCAGCAAAAGCCAAAATTGACAAATGGGATCTCATTAAACTAAAGAGCTTCTGCACAGCAAAAGAAACTACCGTCAGAGTGAACAGGTAACCTACAGAATGGGAGAAAATTTTTGCAATCTACTCATCTGACAAAGGGCTAATATCCAGAATCTACAAAGAACTCAAACAAATTTACAAGAAAAAAACAAACAACCCCATCAAAAAGTGGGCAAAGGATATGAACAGACATTTCTCAAAAGAAGACATTCAGACAGCCAACAGACACATGAAAAAATGCTCATCATCACTGGCCATCAGAGAAATGCAAATCAAAACCACAATGAGATACCATCTCACACCAGTTAGAATGGCGATCATTAAAAAGTCAGGAAACAACAGGTGCTGGAGAGGATGTGGAGAAATAGGAACACTTTTACACTGTTGGTGGGATTGTAAACAAAGAGTTTTTTATTAATAGATATTCAGGTATTTATAAGTAATTTTCTTAAAAATACATATAAAATGGAAAGAATTCTGAATCATAATTGGAATTATCTGAGAAACTGTTTAGCTGTAAAAGACAGAGGTTGCAGTTGAATTATTATCAAGGTAGTTGACCTTCATTTCTGAGGTTTAGATTCTATTTTACAGTGTGTTTTTCATTTTGACTAAATAAATTAGAAGATAAAAGTAAGTTTCTAATGGAGGCAGTTAACATTTTCATCAACCTACGCACTTCTCCTTTAAAAAAAAAAAAGAGCGATACATAAAACTGTTTCTGAAGTCATTTTTATTTGATTTCTCTTACATTATTTTTTACTATTGGTCAGATATTTAATGATTATTCATTGTTTTATTTTAAAGAATTTCAATATTGTATCATTAGCAACATATCTTTCAAATATTGTCCTCACCACACACATATTTTTGAGAGTGTAAAATGTTTTACTCATACCTGAAAAGAGCACTTTTGAAAACTTTATAATAATACATATGACTAAAATCATGATTCTTCTGCTGACTTTCTTTCATTGAAGGCTGAAATTAATTTTATGCATTGTTTTTACTTTTGGTGCTAAGATTGATAAGGTTGCCGTGTACAATATTTAAGTAGTGATGTGTCTTGTTTACAATTTTCTGTGGTCCATTACCATTGCATTTGTGAGGAACCATATGATTATGGTCTTAAAGGTTGTCCTGTAAGTATACTAATTTTGTTCCATTTCCCCACTGTCCTTGTCAATAGAATGCCTAAATCTCAGCCTGTCCTTGTTTTGTTTGTTTTCTGAAGGACTTACAAGACTGTCAACAGGATGGATTAATTTTGCACCTCTCTCATCATAAAATGTTTGATCCTAATAAAGAGTTATGGTTGAATTTACTCTCACTGTGCAAAATTTTATTGAGAGATAATGTGGCAAAAAATGAGTCTATTCTTATCAGAATCTTTACGTTGTAACTTCATGGTTTGACTGAATGTTGCATACCACGGAGGAAATATGTGTATGGTAAAATAACTTTCCCAGATGTAACTTTTAGTGTATATTAATCAACTCTTAACCTGATAATCTGTTATTAGAGTATGCAAGTATGATTATCGAATAAAAGTAATAGTCTGTATAAAATGCCTAATAATTAAGGCTTTAAGAATAATAGAACTTAAAATCTTTCTGATTTTCTCTGCTTTATCTCAAAAACTGTATCCCAGTTCATATTTATCATGCTACAATCACTTTAGCTCACTGACTCCCAGTGGCTTTATATGCCCAAGGCAATGTCAAACTTCTTTACGTTCTGAAGCCAAAGGTATTGCTTCATCTACCTGGTGCACCATGTACATCAGTAGAGGAAACTCAGCAGTGCCCATTTCTGGCCTTGCTGCTATTCCATGTGCCTCCACACCAGTTACAAAGGCCTGTTTATTTCTCTGGTCCTCAGTGAAAATTTTTTTTCACAATGGATATTTTTTTTTCTTTTATGATTCAGGAAAACTGTTCTAATTAGGTGACTGGAATCACACTGAAAGAACTATAGTAATTTAAAAAGAATGGCATGGCACAAGCTGCCATTCTGATGAGTAATTCTAAGGCAAAGGCTCTCAGCATTACTCTCGAAAAGCTCACTCTGTGTTTTCCTTGGTAGAATCTTAGGAAGGGATGCTCTTTCATAAGAAAACACACACTGACAAGTTAGCAAATCTATAGAAAGGCGACTTTTAAAATTTCACTTACGGGACAAATAATTCAAGTATTAATGAATTCCCCAATGTTGTTTCAGATATAGCAGCAAATATTTTATATTTATCCGTTAAGACTCCAGCCAACATTACTGAGGGTCTGCTGTGCGGCATATTCTGTGTGACACTCTGGAGATTCAAAGCTATAGAGTGACAAATGGAGTCATCCCCAAATGGTGCTAGAAATGAACTGGGTTGCCTGGATAGTCGGCTAGCTGGAACTTGGAGATCCTCTGCTTTGTTCATCAGGAGGGGTTGTGCCCAGCCTGGTGTTCCATGGGTCCCATGGTGCCCAGGTACATTCCCAGACAACTATTGTCAACAGCTGGCATCAAAATTCAGACTTTCTGGCACCCAAATTGATAAATTCCTTCCTCATAACTGATGGGATTGAGTTCTTACTCAACTCGCCAAAAGGGGAAGCAGGACCCTCCCTTCTAGGAAGCACATCTGTACTTCACGAACAGTGGAGAGGCGTGGGCAAGTAGCAGCCCTTCCCAGCAGATAATGGGAAGGCTGGAGGGCCTGTGCCTTTTCTTCTATTGTTGACTCTTGGCTTGTAAATTTACCCAGACAGGTATGTGTAGTACATGCTATCTGTGTAGGATTGGATTTCTGTGAAAGGGACTGTGCCTTCTGTTCTTGCACTTTTGTTGTAGGGCAAGCCTATGAAAATGACTTTTTCAGGGAAAAGCAGGCACATAGGAGACTAGAAGTCATAGGTTCTAGCTGCTTAGGAGCAGCGACAATACGGCCCTTGGGAGGTTGTAACTCTTTCTGTGGGGTGGAAGAAGAAGCTGCTTTCTGATAGGAGAAGAAGAATCCTTAATCCAAGATACCTTGGTAGAGTATTTAGAATGAGTCCTTGGTGACTTTTAGACAGTTCTATTCTAATACCATTAAGGTTGACATGACATGTCCCTAGCTTCAATATTATTAAAGTTAAGCAAGAATAAACCAAAAATTATAATGCAAAGAAATCATTGTTAATTGTGGCAGAAAGAACATAGTCTGTTACAAGGGCATGGCAGAAACTGTTCGTTGCTTCCCTAGCAAATATTATTTTCATCTTTACTGGTAGTCATACCTTGTACTTGAAGCTGTGGATGTGGTCTACTACTAAAACAAAACTGCATTTTGCAACTGGGATTGCTGAGACTAAGTTCTGGCCATTGAGGTATAAGCACAAGTTCTGGATTTCACTTTTAGAAACCTCCTTAAAATAGGCTGTACACACACACACACACACACACACACACACACACACACACATATATATATATATATTCTATTTCCTTCTTTCTGTTACTTTATCACAGTGGTAAAAATTGGAATTCTGTTTTCTTGAACTAGGAGAGAAAGCCACAACCTCATGATGTTGGGGGTGATAAACTAGCTGTCCCTAAGGACTATAGAGCCAAGGCAGCCTCCCAGAATGGGTAGAATTGGCCACCCCCAGTCTTCTTAAATGCAAGAAAAATTTACCTAGTATCTTGTTTAAGTCCTTGTCATTTTGGAACTGTTATTTGGGGATTTGTAATAACAAAACCTAATCCCGACTGATAATGTTTTCAGAACCATCAATGTTTTGGAGTTCAGAGAGCTAGAGATGAGGACACAGTTATATACCAGAACCAAGGCATGGCTACCAGAACAGTTTACAAGTGTCTTCATTCTCTGAGAAGCCAGTTACCTTTGTACCAACATAATGCTGCCTGTCCTCGACCTAATTTGTTCTTGACTTCTTGTAAATAAGCGACTTCCAGCAAGGGAAATCAGAGGTCCAGGCAGGAAGTAAGAATATTAGGAAAAAACAGGGCAACCACATGACCTAGAATAACAGTTTAGGGAATTGAATAGACACAAACACATAAACACACACACACGCACACGTATATGTATGTATGGATGCATATTATATATGTGTGTGTGAATATATAGTACAACAGTATGGGAAACTGTATTGTATATGTGTATGCATACAATTCTAGACAGATATAAGTAAATTTATATACATTTACCTAAGTAAATGCTATATCCCTCTTTATCCAAACTCTTTGACCATATGAAGCTAAAAGTCCTTTAAGTTGTGAAGTACATTAAAGAGTTTGCTCCTTATTAAAATATAAATGCTACATGAAAGTACCCCAGAGTGGCAAGCTCAATACAGTGATTTAACTGTTCATGACTCTATCCTCTGAGTGCTTTGCTTTGTCTACTAAAAATGACAAACCTTCAAGACCTCAAAGAAATCCATAAACATTTTGCTCAAAAGGTTACTGAAACCTTTCTACAGAGTCAACATGGTGGCTTTTATAGATTATGAAGGTCATTAAAAAATAAGATCATATTTATCGGAGCAATATGAAAAAGCGTCCCAGCATGCTGTAAGTAATAATGGGAGTCTTATTAATTTATAACTATCATACAGTGTTTTTCTAACACAATTGTGAGCTTTGCGTGAAGCAAATGTGGCTTATTGATAAAGTCTTTTGGTTTCTGAGTAGTTGACATCTTGAATGAAATACTTATACCCAATAGCTTTACTAGGAAAATTGTCAGTTCTGGTTTTCTCTTCAAATGCAATTATTAGATAATATTAGCTTACAGATATTGGTGGAATTTCGTACAAGTGGAAAAGAATAACATTTTGATATTTGAAGTCAACTTCTGATAGACTTTATTAATGAAGCACACTAAATCTTTTGCTGCAGATGAAAATTTACTTTGCATAACAAAAAATTTTTTTACAATTTATATTATCTTAGAAAAGTATTGATATTATAAGAGTCACTGAAAATCAAATTTGGGGAAAAATATTAAGAAAAATTTGAAGTACATTTTTGAATTGTAAATAAAATAGAGATTTAATATTATGGCTTACAAAGGAATGAAATAAAAGGATAATCTGGCTGGGTGTGGTGGCTCACATCTGTAATCCCAGCCCTTTGGGAGGCTGAGGAGGGTGGATCATGAGGTCAGCAGATCGAGACCATCCTGGCTAACATGGTGAAACCCCGTCTCTTCTAAAAATACAAAAAAAAAAAAAAAAAAAAATAGCCGGGTGTGGTGGCAGGTGCCTGCAGTCCCAGCTACTTGGGAGGCTGAGGCAGGAGAATGGCATGAACCTGGGAGGTGGAGCTTGCAGTGAGTGGAGATCACGCCACTGCACTCCAGCCTGGGCAACAGAGCGAGACTCTGTGTCAAAAATGAAAAAAGAAAAAAAAGAATAATATAAAAGTCTTGTTTACATTATGAGCCCACTTTAGTAATGAGCAACACCTTTTGTTCTGTGATTTGTGATTGTTCATGGAATTAAATCTTCATTCTCCCTGTCCCCCTGACTTGATTTCCTTGTTTTGACCTTCACTGTGGTCTGCCTTAGTGTTACTACTATATATAATTAGAATGCTCTGCAAAGACAATAGATTCCCTCAGTGGACAAATTCTGTCTCATTCGGCTGGAGCTATGCTAGATATGCAATATTTAGCCATATTCCTTGCTTTCTCATTGCTGCCCATAGTGAAAATCTATCCCGTGGCTATTGTTACAGCTACACCACCTAAGAATGCCTTGGCTCTGGAGAAGGCCTTCTGCAGTTATTAACTAATTAGTAAAGTAAGCAAATGAAAACAAACAAACAAACAAACAAACTGATTTAGAAAGCAATTTCCCAATGTTTGTCCATAGCCTTAAAAGGATTCTTACTTTTGACTCAATAGTTTCCATTTTTAAAATATATTCTAAAACATGCACACACACACACACGCGCACACACACACACACACACAACCCAAATCCAGATTTTGATAAGTTGTATGCATCAAGGTATTTATAGCCACTTCAATTATAGTATTCAAATATTGCAAACAATTTTTTAATATAGAGTATATAGAGTGTCTGCCGGTATCTCCTTAGCTGGAGTGCAGTGGTGCAACCTTGGCTCACTGCAGCCTCACTGGCAAATGAGTAATTGATTTGTCTTTTCACATTAATTATATAATAGAGTCAATGATTTTATCTGAATAAAATAATGATGCAGATTTCAGTTTTTTAAAATGTCCACATGATGACTTAATGTTAATAAAACAGTATTAGAGTATTGATTCCTAAAAATAGCCCTGAATACTGGAAAAACTGACCACAGTAAGTATTATAAACACTATTTTAAATGGTTCTTATAAACACTATTCAATGACATGGAAGATTATTAGGGTATAATTTTAAGTAAAGAATAGAGAGATATAAATTACATATACAATGCTATTTATTATTAATACTGTATAGTAAATATTTGCTATGCACAAGCACAAGTGTGGTGATATCATATATATATATATATGTTTTTGTCCATGGTTCCTGGCTCATTAACTCCCATGGCCCTTTTTATAATGCTGGGGAGCTTTAGGCCTTAGGAACAGTTCTCAGTAAACAGAGTCTTTCTCTCTCTCTGACCTCCTGCCCTCCTTTCACCTGCTCCTTTTTCTCTCCAAGGGGGAAATCTTCTCTTGCCCTTCTGTCTTAGAGTTGGCTGTAAAGAAATTCTCTGACCTACCTTGTACGTCATAAGATCCCCACTTCAGAAAGGTTCCTGCCCCACACTCTGAAGGAAGGATGCTGCATGGAGAGGCCAAGAATCTGATCAGACAGGCTTTTCTGTGTTTCTCCATTCAGACTGTTAGTATTAGATCACAGCCATTTTGTTCAATCACGTATCAGAACAATTATCCATGCTTCAATTATGAAGTCTCCATAGAGGCCCAAGAGGATAGGGATAGGGGAGTTTCCGGATACCTGAACACGTGGAGTTTCCTGGAAGGTAGCAGGCTCTGCTATCTCCAGGTAGATAGCATCCAAATTGAATTGGAGAACACCCAGCTAGTGTCTACAATAGAATTGACTGCTTTCTTGCTCTGTGACAACAAAACACACACACACACACACACACACACACACACACACACAGACACAGAGAAGTCTTCTGTTTTGATTGTTGTGGTATGAGAGTAGAGGGGGGAAAAAAGTGTGAGTTTTTTGCCCTACAGAACCAGCCAGTTTAAAGCATTTGGTGGATGAAAATGTATGTTCATTTTGAGATAACTCCATGAAATAAGTATGCCTCACCATTTTTTCAAATGAAGATCTGAATATAGAAACAACTTAAATACCTGTGGACATATTAATGGATAAAGAAAATGTGGTATATGCATATATGATGAAATATATCATTTGCTCATAAATTAGAAGAAAACTCTGCTATTTGTGATGACATGGATGAACCTAGAAGACACTATGCTAAGTGAAATAAGCCAGGAACAGAGAGACAAATAGTGTATTATCTCACTTATACATAGAATCTAAAATAACCAAGCTCATAGAAACAAAGAGTAGAATGGTGGTTGCCAGGGGCTGGGACATGGAGAATTTGGGAAATAGGGAGATGCTGGTCACAGTACAATGTTTCAGTTATGCAGGATGAACAAATTATGGAGATCAAAGGTACCACATGGTGACTATATGTAATGTTACTGCATTATTGTATACTTGAAATTAGCTAACAGAGTAGATATTCAACGTTCTCACACAAAGACCCAAAGGTAACCATGTGAAGTGATGAATGTGTCAATTGATTTGTGTTAATTATGTCACAATGTGCATTTATATCAAAACATCTTGTTGTGCACCTTAAAATACACTTTTGTCATTGTATCTCAATAAAGCTGGAGTAAAAAGAAAAGAAAGGCTTAACAAGAATAGAGTGAGTCTGATGTCATTTGCTAGTGAGTAGCAGTGAGGTGGTGCCTGGATCCCATCTCAAAGCCCTGGTTTCTACTGTCACATCAGCATTTTAAAATTGGTTTGCCTGCAACCCATAGCAAGAGATTTGTTTAATATTTCAAACTCAGTACGTGGGCACACACGCATAAGAACACACATGACGCTGTATAGATATGACACTAAAGAGTGCCATATCCTAACGCACTCCTCCTTTTTAGCTTGTATCCTAACAATTTGGCACTGCATGTTGATGAAGTAGATCCACCTCTTCCCGTCAGAACAACAGGAAAACAAACTTCCTCTTTTCAGGAGTGGCCTTGAGACACAGACCAGTATCTTGGCCAATTATTGTCAGAAAAAACATCTATCAATTAAGGAAAAATCAGAGTTATTGTTTTACACCAAATCATCTGATATTTTAATAGATAAAACTAAAGAATGTTGTTCGATTTAACTTACTTATCTGGAGGTCTGTTTTCTGACTAACCACTCACGTGGATCTCACTGTTCAAAATCAAATATGTTACGGGAAGCATGTTACTCAATAGGTAGACATCAGAAATGCATAGATCTGAAGTTGAATTATGAGGAATTTGCCAGGCACTACCTCAAGTACACCTGCTGCATAGCTCCTATGGACGCAAAATCCTGGCAGGATTTTAAATTTTAATGATCAATTCTTTTTTTCCTTCGTGTCTTGAATATTTATTGAACACCTAAGAGCAAGGCGCTGTGCAAGGTCTTAGGAATGTCATGATGAAGAGGACAGTTGGGAGCCTTGCAAAGCTTATGACTTTGCTGTTTGTATTTGTTATGTTTTAACTATAATCCTAGCACCTAGAACTGGTTACTTGGCTTTGCCCTTTAAAGGTCTAAAACATTTTCCAAAACTAAACTTCTCCACTTCTCTTCCCCTATTTCCTCCTCCAAACAGAACAAAAAAGAAACAAAAAACCCCAAACAAAACAAAACCCCGATATGGTTTGAATCTGTGTTCCCCTCACAAATCTCATGTTCAGTTTTAATCCCCAGTGTTGAAGGTGGGGCCTGGTGGAAGGTGATTGAATCGTGGAGGTGGTTTCTCATGGTTTAACACCAGCCCACTTGGAGCTGTTATTGCAGTAGTGCATTCTCATGAGATGTAGTTGTTTCAAAGTGTGTGGCACATCTCCCCTCTCTTGCTCCTGCCCTGACCATGTCAGATGTGCCTGCTTCTCCTTTGCCTTCCACCATGATTATAAGTTTCCTAAGACCTCCCCAGAAGCAGAAGCCACTATACTTCCGTACAGCCTGCAAAACCGTGAGCCAGTTAAACCTCTTTTCTTTATGAATTACCCAATCTCAGGTATTTTATTTATATCACTGTGAGAATGAACTGAAATCTGAAACTGAATTGTGTATACTTCCACCTTTAAGTTATAAGCAATTCTGTCCTGTTACTTGAAACACAATCCTTTCAATTACCCTTGACTTCTCTCTCACACCCAATCTAACCCATCAGCAAATTCTGTGAGCTCTACGTTTTTGTTGTTATTATTGAGACATGGTATCACTCTGTTGCCCAGGCTGGAGTGCGGTAGCACCATGACAGTTCATTGCAGCCTCCACCTCCTAGGCTCAAGGGATCCTCCCATCTCAGCTTCCCAAGTAGGTGGGACTACAGGCACACACCACCACACCCAGGTAATTTGTGTATTTTTTGTAGAGACAGGGTCTCACTGTATTGCCCAGGCTGATCTCCAACTCCTGCACTCAAGGATTCCCTCCACCTCAGCTTCCCAGAGTGCTAGGATTACAGGCATGAGCCACTCTGCCTGGCCCATGAACTCTATCTTCACAATCTATTCAAAATCGCTTCATTGTTTACTACCACCACCACCTTGGTCCTGGTTCAAGCCACCATTATTGCTTTCCTGGATTTCCCCATCTGTCTCTTACCTGGACTTTCTACTCCCAGTTTTGGCCTCATATAGTCCATGCTCAACACAGCAGTCAGAGTAATCGTTTTAAGATGTAAATTGTATCATGACACTGCTGTAGTCAAAATTGTCTAATGACAATTCATGTTCATTCAGAATTGAAGCCAAAGCTCTGCCACTGACCCACAGATCCCTACATAACCTGAACTCACCTGTATCTGTTTAACTTCACCTTCTATAATTCCTCTTGCCCCACCTCCAAACTCAGTTCAGTTCTACTAGTGCAAGTGCTGGTCTCCTGGAGGACTTCAGATTCCACCCTAATTTTCACATGACGTTGTCTATTCTCAGTCACCAGCTTAGCATTGGCACATGGCTTTTGCACTTCAGGTATCTGCTTAAATGTCACCTTATAAACGGACCTTTTCTGACAACACTATTAAAAAAAAACACACAGTCTTAAATTTGTCATTCCTTTTCCAAGTTCTTCATTTTCTCCACTGAATTTACTACCATCTGAGAAAATACATAGTTTTATGTATATAAGTGTTTATAAACTGAAACTCATTGTTATAGTTTATTACTATAAAAGGATACAGATTAAAATTAGTTCAGGGAAGAGACACATGAAGATCAGTTCAGGAGAGTTCAAATGTGAAGATTCTAGCTGTCCATTTCAGATAAAAAGGGTTAATGCCTCCTGGCAACAATGTGTGTGTATATAAATATATATATATATATATGTATATATAAAGATATATATATCCTGATAGATTGTAAGAGTCATAAGAGTAGAAACTTTAGTCTAATTTGAACTCTTTACCGTGGGACACACAGCATATAGACTAGTGCCCGGCATGTAGCAAACAATAACATTCACCGAATGATTAAATCAATGAATCAATCAGTAAGTCTACCAATTTTGAATGGTAAATAAATAAAAACCCTGTTAACTAAGACAGACAAGATAATTGCCTTCTGAAGCTTACAGTCTAAAAGGAAAGATAGTTAATCAATTATATATATGTGTGTATGTATATATATACACACATCTACATGTATGCACATATACATACACACACATTTATGTGTGTATATATACACATATGTATACACACAAACACATATATATCATGATATACAGAAATACATATAGAGTAGCATGAATTAGATCCATTGTAGAAAACTGAACATGTGAATTGCCTTAATGTAGCTGCCTGCACAATTTTTTTTGCATTAGAAATGAAAACGTTTCCCAAGAAGACCTATTCTAAGAGAGCACAGAATCAGGCAAACAAGTGTGTATCATTACTAAGTACAAATTTGGAGAAGAGTCCACAAGAACACCCTCATTCTGACATCACCTGTAGAATTTGGAGGTTCTCTTGACTCCTTTCAGTTGTGATAATTCACTAAAAGGACTCACAGACCTCACTGAAAGCTATGAAACTCATGGTCATAGTTTATTACTATGGAAGAATACAGATTAAAATCGGTTAAGGGAAAGAACACATGAGGGCCAGTTCAGGAGAGTTCAAATATGAAGCTTCTAGTTGCCCATATTCAGTAGAGAAATAGTGTTAACTCTCCTATCTACAGTGTGAAAATATGCATGGAGTATTACCAACTAGGGAAGTTCTTTCGAACACTGATGTCCAGAGGTTTTATTGGAGTTCAGTCTCATAGACCTGGTTGGTCTTTAATGGTGCCGATTTCACTCTCCAGACCCTCCAGAAGTCAAGCTAATAATGTGTAACTCAAAATCCCTAACATAAATCACATTGTTAGCATTGACTATTTGAAGTGTCCCAAGGCCTCCAGGTTAAAAACAAAAAAAAACCACTTTTATCAGGCAGGACATTCTAAGAGCTTAAAGATTACCTCTAAGGAGCCCATGGCAGAGGCCATGCATCTCTTTGGGTAAAATATATATATTATATGTATATACACACACACATATATATGTATGTATATGTATATATGGATATATGGATATATATGTATATATGTATGTGTGTATGTGTGTTTGTGTATATGTGTGTGTGTGTGTGTGTATATATATATATTTTGAGACGGAGTCTTTCTCTGTTGCCTAGGCCAGAGTGCAGTGGCATGATTTTGGCTTACTGCAACCTCTGCCCCCTGGGTTCAAGCAATTCTCTGCCTCAGCCTCCTGAGTAGCTGGGATTACAGGCACTTGCTAATTTTTTTGTATTTTTAGTAGAGATGCAGTTTCACCATCTTGGCCAGGCTGTTCTTGAACTCCTGACCTCGAGATCTACCCACCTTGGGCTCCCAAAGTGCTGGGATTACAGGCACGAGCAAGCACGCCCTGCCAGTTTAAATTTTTTTACTATGAAGCTTTATTAGTAAAAGGAGATGATTCCTTTGAAGCATAACATTTTTCTTGTTAGGTTCATTACTGTTTTTTTCCATTCCAATGCCTGCATCTGCTCAAAACCTTGATCATCTTCTATGAATACAATACTCTTCATTTTGGGAACTTCTAATTTCACTTCAACCAGATGATGAGAATAGGAGAAATGTTTCTGTAGACCCTGCCATCCTGACTGTAGTTGATTTTTTTTTTTTTAATGGAAAAAAGGAAAACAGAGAACTTTTCTGATGAAAGACAAGACATGAAACCACAGGACTTCTAGTGGACAGACAATCCTAGTGAACACAGACTCTGAAACAAAACATCCTAGATGTAAATTTTGACTTTGCCACTTTATTCTTTCTCCCTCCCTTCCTCCCTCCCTCCCTCCTTTCCTTCCTTTCTCCCTCCAGCCCTCCCTCCCTCTCTCTCTTTCTCCCTTTTTTTCTTTTCTTTGCCCTGCCCTGCCCTGCCCTGCCCTGCCCTGCCCTGCCTTGCCTTGCCTTGCCTTGCCTTGCCTTGCCCTGCCCTGCCCTGCCCTGCCCTGCCCTGCCTTGCCTTGCCTTTCTTTTTGAGACAGAGTCTCACTCCATTGCTCACGCTGCAGTGCAGTGGTGTGATCTCAGCTAACTGTAACCTCCACCTCCCGGGTTTAGACGATTCCCTCGGATGCTAGCAATGTCAGGCCTCCAGGATTCAAGCCTCCCTAGTAGCTGGTATTACAGACTTGCACCACGATGCCCAGCTAATTCTTTGTATTTTTAGTAGAGATCGGGTTTTGTCATGTTGGCCAGTCTGGTCTTGAACTCCTGGCCTCAAGGGATTCACCCACCATGCCCGGCCGACTATAACACTTATAAGCTGAGCAATCTTTTCCGTGACTTAGTTTCTTCATCTTTAAAATGAATAATGAAAATTTATTGCCTCTAAGATAGTCACAAAATTATGAGGGATATGTTGGGCAATTAGAATTTTTAATAAGCACTTTGTGTTAAATCTTTCTGTTATTGCCAAGAAAAGTGGTTTTTCAGTAGAAGGTAATAAAGACAGAATTAAAAATAATTTCATTCAAATTAATTTGTAATATTTACCCAAAGGTTATGTTTTAAGACAAAAATAATTTGTCTTGACTGATTAAAAAATTATGCTAGAATAGTCCTGTAACAACTTTCAAGTATTTAAAAGTCTTCCCACATAGAAAACATCAAGCCCAGATAATTTTACATGTGAGTTTAATCAAATTTTTAAAGAATATATCATTTAAATCCATTTTATATGAATATTGAGAATGGGGGAAGAAAAGCAACCTAGCCTATACGATTTGCACAACATGGAAACCAAAATTAAGCAAAAATAGTGTAAAAAAAAAGATAAATGTCAAATCCTCTAGTGTATAAGAAAATAAAAATCCATTGATGTATAGGAAAAATCCAGTTTTAATTTATCCCAAGAATTCAAGTTGAGACAACTATGAACTTAGAAAACTTTCAAATGAATTTATCACCCTACGTGGCTAAAAGGGAAAAAATGCAATCACCTCAATAGACACAGAAAAGAATTGTTTCATGAAGGTCAATGTCCATTTCTAATTTCTAAAAAAAAAAAAGACGATATTTTAAAACATCTTTAGAATGATAAAGTGTTAAATGTAAGCATCTATAGAAACTATCAGTCTTAATAGAAAACATTAGTCATATCGCTTTAAAATCAGCAAAAAGACGAGACCCGGTGCGGTGGCTCATGCCTGTAATCCCAGCACTTTGGAAGGCTGAGGCGGGTGGATCCGCTGAGTCAGGAATTAGAGACCAGGCTAGTCAACATAGTGAAATCCCGTCTCTACTAAAAATACAAAAATTAGCCAGGTGTGGTGGTGCATGCCTGTAATCCCAACTACTTGGTAGGCTGAGACAGGAGAATCGCTTGAAACCGGGAGGCAGAGGTTGCAATGAGTCGAGAACACACCACTGCACTCCAGCCTGGGTGAAAGAGTGAGACTCCGTCTCAATAAATAAATAAATAAAATCAGGAAAAAGACAAAAATGACTCTTATTTTCACTTCTTTGAAACATTGTACTGAAAGCCTGGCAGAGTAAGAAAAAGAAGTATGGCCAGGCGTGGTGGCTCATGCCTGTAATCCCAGCACTTCCGGAGGCCAAAGCGGGCAGATCACTTGAGATCGGGAGTTCAAGACCAGCCTGACCAACGTGATGAAACCCAATCTATAATAAAAATACAAAAATTAGGCCGGGCACAGTGGCTCACGCCTGTAATCCCAACAGTTTGGGAGGCTGAGGTGGGTGGATCACCTGAGGTCAGCAGTTCGAGACTAGCCTGGCCAAAATGGCAAAACTCCGTCTCTCCTAAAAATATAAAGATTAGCTGGACTTGGTGGCGTGGGCATGTAATCTCAGCTACTTGGGAGGCTGAGACAGGAGTACTGCTGGAACCCAGGAGGTGGAAGTTGCAGTGAGCTGAGATCGCGCCATTGCGCTACAGCCTGGGTGAAAAGAGTGAGACTCCGTTTCAAAAAAAATAAATAAAAATAAAAATAAGTAAAAAACCAAAAAATTAGCCAGGCATGATGGCACACCCCTGTAATCCCAGCTACTGGGGAGGCTGAGGCAGGAGAATTGCTGAACCTGGAAGGCTGATGTGGCAGTGAAACGAGATCACCCCACTGCACTCCAGCCTGGATGACAGGGCAAGACTCCGTCTAAAAAAAAAAAAAAAAAAAAGGGAAATGAAAGAAAAATAAGTACAACATATTAGGATAGAAAAGATAAACAAAGCTGCTATTATGTAAATATTATTATATATGTATATAATGTATAAATTATTCCAAATAATAAGAAAGATTGACAAAATAGATTGGTTACAGACTCAATACATAAAAGTCAAATGCATTTTGCTCCATTAAAAAATATCACTTGGGCCAGGTGTGGTGGCTCACACCTGTAATCCCTGCACTTTGGGAGGCCAAGGTAGGCAGATTACGAGGTCAAGAGATCAAGATCATACTTGCCAACATGGTGAATCCCCATCTTACTGAAAAATACAAAAATGAGCTGGACTTGGTGGTGTGTGCCTGTAGTTCCAGCTACTACGGAGACTGAGGCAGGAGAATTGCTTGATTCCAGGAGGCAGAGGTTGCAGTGAGCCGAGATCATGCCACTGCACTTCAGCCTGGTGACAGAAGTTCAGCCTGGTGACAGAGCAAGACTCTATCTCAAAAAAAAAAAAAGAAAAAGAAAAAGAAAAAAAAAAAGAAACCCTTATACCGTTAACAAAAAATGTAAGTAACAGTATATATAATAAAAATTGGAAGATCTGCATAGAAAAATTATGAAATATAATGGAAGTCATTAAATAAAACTTAAAAGAACAGTGAGATATACTGAGTTTAAGCCTGCCATTTCTCCACAAACAGATCCACAGACTCAATAAAGTTTCAAACAAAATCTCAATAGAGTTTGAAAAAACAGCAGAAATGTCCCTGAGGTTGGTAACAAGTAAGATAGCCGGGCGTGGTGGCTCAAGCCTGTAATCTCAGCACTTTGGGAGGCCGAGATGCGCGGATCACAAGGTCAGGAGATGGAGACCATCCTGGCTAACCCGGTGAAACCTCGTCTCTACTAAAAAATACAAAAAACTAGCTGGGCGCGGTGGCGGGCCCCTGTAGTCCCAGCTACTCGGGCGGCTGAGGCAGGAGACTGGCGTAAACCCGGGAGGCGGAGCTTGCAGTGAGCTGAGGTCCGGCCACTGCACTCCAGCCTGGGCGACAGAGCGAGACTCCATCTCAAAAAAAAAAAAAAAAAAAAAAAAAAAGATGCCTGACAATACCAAGTGGTGGTGTGGATGTAAATCAAGGGAAAGTGTATATTTTGCTTTATTGACTTAGCAAAAAAATATAATGTCTAACACTCAGCAATTATATTTCTAGACATATAAGCCAAGAAACTTGCACACCTGCCCTGGGAGACAAATAAAAAGTGGGTTATAGCAGCTTTGTTTGTAGCACTGTAAACAAACAAAAAATAAAAACAAAAAATTGAAACGACCTTCATGAATATATGGAGAACTAAAAATTAAACTGAAGTATATTCAAATAACATAATATTTTTCAGTAATGTAAAGAAATAAAGGTATGTCTTAGAAACAATGAAGAAAGAGAAAAAGAAAAAGAGAAAGAGAAAAAAGAAGATAACATGAAGTATAATACCATTTTTATAAATTTCAAAAACAAATAAACTGATTTGTTGTTCAGGGATAGATACATGCGTGCTAAAATCATTAATAGAAAGAGCACACACAAGAAAATTTAGGGTACTGGTACTTCTGGGTGAAAAATTAAAAGTAAGAGATACAGGAGGATTAGTTAGCACATATAGTGGTATCTGGTTTACTATTATGCTTTAAAATGTGTAAGTGTTTATACATGGTCTTTCATCTGTATCAAATATCTTATAATACAAATAATTTATAAATTTTATAAACAATGTAGTTGTGAGTAAATAATGCTTGCTATAAGTTAAAGGGGCTCTGTGTTCTAGAACTATTAAAATCATACTATATAATTTATTTTTCCTGTACTGTTGACCCAGGGTATACTCCCTCTCTTTAAAACTCTTACAGCATTTATCACAGTTATATCCACTCAGCAGGCAGCCAGTGAATATTAAATGATGGCATTATGACATTTATACTTATGTTAATTTCTATTGTGTTCTTTAGGTTGATGTTACTTGGATGATTTGTTCTCTCAGTTAGCTATTCTAGTGAGGTTGAATTGCAATAAGTCAGAGTTTTTTAGTTCATGTCAGTGTAAGTCCCATGATTAATTAAACATAAAGAACAACTTACTTTCAGTGCAATAAATTTCACACCTGACCTTTTTATTAGAATCTATATATTTTTTAAATTAAACACCTTTAAACTAGAAATTACAAGCTACTTCATGGATATTGACTCATTGGGTCCCATAAAATTTCAAGAGAGGTTGTTAATATTACTATCGTAATATAAATCTAAAAATCTTAATTTTTATAAAGGTGTGTAATTGGAAGTAAATTAGGCATAAGTTGTTATAGGAGTGGTTTCAAGTATTTGGTAAATGAATTATTAATCCTTCCAAATACTTTGTCTGCACTCAGTCTGTTAAAAAGCAGTGTCAACATTTCTTGACAAGGAAATTTGATATTGTTGTATAAAAATTATAAACACCTCAATATATTATCGCAACACTCAAAAATTAAACACTAAAATTATTATCTCTAGGGCATAGAGATGCCACACTCTGGCTAATTGCTGATGTATTTCTTCCTAAGAGCCATAATCCACATGTAGAGCACAGGCTTTGCATTCAGAAAGTCTAGTTTTGAATCTTACTTTTGATACAAGTTCTGTGATACTGGGTGACTGAGCTTTGCTTTTATCAGGGAATATAAAGATTATATCTGCCTCATAGTTTTGCTATAACCATTAAATGAGATGATGCATATCAAGCACAATTCCAGCATGTAGTAATTTTCGATAATGGTAGCAATTCTCAGTCATTGTTTCATAATAAACCTGCAAATGCTAATGTGGAATATGTCCACCTAGACCCATGTTTATGATGTATTTGATTAATAAAGACAAAAATTTAGATTAAAAAATTTACCTTTCTGAAAAGAAATAGACTTCAGCTGACAGATTGTGTTTGAGACAAAATTATGAAATAGTAATTCGGTCTCTATCCTAATCTCACTTCTACTTTTGTCATTTCTTTGATTTGAACCCTATGCTAGGTCTCCTGCTTCCAGCACTTTCCCAAACACCAGTTAACCTTCTTTACATCTAACCACTCACATTATGCGTTATTACATTAGTTAATAAAGACTGAGCCCTTGCAAAGATGTCTACACTTTGTTTGTTTGTTTGTTTGTTTGTTTGTTTGAGATGGAATCTTACTCTGTCCCCCAGGCTGGAGTGCAGTGGTGCTATCTCAGCTCACTGCAACCTCTGCCTCCTAGGTTCAGACAATTATTGTTGTCTCAGCCTCCTTAGTAGCTAGAATTACAGGCATGTGCCACCACACCCTGCTAGTTTTTGTATTTTTAGTAGAGACGAGGCTTCACCATGTTGGCCAGGATGGTCTCAAACTCCTGATCTAGGTGATCTGCCTTGCTGGCCTCCGAAAGTGCTGGGATTAGAGGTGTCAGCCACCACATAACTGAACTTTGGTATCAACACACAAGAGAGTGAATAACTTAGCTTGAAATTTTATTACTGAACAGATCATTAGATGACATGTCATCACTTTGAGCTGCCTGTTCAATCTTTTTCTTGTGTTTTTGAGCTGCTTTAAGTGTTGATAGTGAGGTGACTAGGATAGTTATATGTACATCCTGATATGGTTTGGATTTGTGTCCCTGCCCAAATTACATGTCGAATTAAATACCCAGTGTTGGAGGAGGGACCTGGTGAGAGGTGATTGGATCATGGGGGTGGACTCCCCATTGCTGTTCTCATGATACTAAGTGCATTTTCATGAGATCTGGTTGTTTAAAATTATGTAGCAACTTCTATTCTCTCTTCTTTTCCAACCATGTAAGACATCCCTTCTTTCCCTTTGCCTTCTGCCATGATTTTCAGTTCCCTGAGGCCTCTCTGGTCATGCTTTCTGTACACGCTGTGGAAATATGAGTCGATTAAATCTCTATTCTTTACAAATTACCCAGTCTTAGGCTGTTCTTTATAGCAAAGCCAGAATGTACTATTAGAGAACATTGGTACTAAGAGTAGGGTATTACTCTAAAGATGCCTGTAAATGTGGAAGCAACTTTGAAACTGAGTAATAGGCAGAGGTTGGAAGAATGTGGAGGGCTAGGAAGAAGACAGGAAGATGAGGGAAAGTTTGGAACTTCCTAGACTTGTTAAATTGTTGTGACCAAAATGCTGCTAGCAATATGGACAATGAAGACCAGGCTGAGATGGTCTCAGAAGAGATGAGGAACTTATTGGAAACTGGAGCAAATGTTACTTTTATTATGCATTAACAAAGAGGTTGGAGGCATTGCTCTTCTGCCCTAGAAATATGTGAAACTTTGAACTTGAGAGAGATGATTTAGGGTATCTAGCAGAAAAAATTTGTATTCAGTAAAGTTTTCAATATGTAGCCTGGCTGCTTCTAACAGCATAAGCTTATATGCACAAACAAAGAGATGATCTGAGACTGAAATATGTTTAAAAGTAAAGCAGATCATAAAAGTTTGGAAAATTTGCAACCTGGCCATGTAGTAGAAAAGAAAATCCCATTTTCAAGGGGAGGAATTCAAGCAGGCTGCAGGAATTTGCCAAAGGGTGGAGAAGCCAAATGCTAATAGCTAAGACAATGGGGTAAAAACCTTAAAGGCACATCAGAGACTTTTGCATCAGCCTCTTCAGTCACAGGTCCAGAAGCCTAGGAGGGAAAAATGGTTTCATGGGCCGGGCCAAGGGCCCTGCCTCCCTGAACAACTTTGGGACACTGCTCCCTGCATCCCAGCTGTTCCAGCTCTTGCAGTAGCTAAGAGGTGCCCTTCTTAGATACATTGCAGGCCACTGCTGCAGAGGGTTCAAGCCATAAGCATTGGTGGCTTCCATGTGGTGTTAAACCTGCAGGTGTGAAAAGGGCAAGATTTGAGACTTGGGAGCCTCTGCCTAGAGCCTGAAGGATGTATGAAAATGCCTGCATGTCCAGGCAGAAGTCTACTGCAGAGGTGGAGCCCTCATAGATAACCTCTACTAGGGCAGTGAAGAGGGTAAATAAGGGATTGGAGTCCACACACAGAGTCCCAACTAGGGCACCTGCCTAATGGAGCTGAGGGAAGAGGGTCACCATCCTCCAGACCCCAGAATGGTAGATCTACTGAGAGTTTGCACCATGTGCCTGGAAGAACTACAGACACTCAATGGTAGGCCTTGAGAGCAAGCTTGGGATCTTAGCCCTGCAGAGCCACAGTGGCAAAACTGCCCAAGACCTTGGAATCCCACCTCTTGCATCAGTGTGGCCTAGATATGAGACATGGAGTCAAAGTAGGTTAGTATGGAGAATTAATATTTAATGACTGCCTTGCTGGGTTGTGAACTTTCATGGGGCCTCTAACACTTCGTTTTGGCTGATTTATCCTTTTGGAGAGGGAATATGTACCCAATGCCTATACCCTCATTGTACGTTGGAAGTCACTAACTCTTTAGATTAACAGTCTCATAGGCAGAAGGGACTTACCTTGTCTCAGATGAGACTTTAAGTTAATGCTAAAATGAGGTAAGAATTGGTGACTATTGAAGAGTTATAATTGTATTTTGCAATGTGAGAAAGACATGAAATTGGGGAATTGCCAAGGGCAGAATCATACAGTTTGGATTTGTGTCCCTGCACAAATCTCATGTCAAATTATAATTCCTGATGTTAGAGGAAGAGCCTGGTGGGAGATGATTGGATCATGGAGGCAGACTTCCCCCTTACTATTCTTGTGATAGTGAATAGGTTCTCATGAGATCTGGTTGTTTAAAGGTGGGTGGCACCTCCTCCTCCTGTATCTTTCTCCTTCTCCAGTCATGTAAGACTTGACTGTTTCCCTTTTGCCTTCTGTCATGATTATAAATTTCCTGAGGTCTTCAAGCCATGCTTCCTGTACAGCCTATGGAACTGCTAGTCAATGAAACCTCTTTTTTCTTTTTTACAAGTTACTCAGTCTCAGGTAGGTAGGTCTTTATAGCAATGTGAGAACAGACTAACACACACACACACACACACACACACACACAATTATTTTGATCAATTAGTAAAGTTAAGTCATTTAGCTTGCAAATGCAAAATAAAACTCTGAGTAAACTTTGGACTGTGTTCAGTTAAAGCAACCTCCCCAAGTTTTGCACATTTTCTAAAAATGTCTGCACATTTTTAGGTTTCTCCTGAACTTTTCCCAGGACCTTTCTGCCTACATATTTCTTCTAATGTTGTCCTGTATCATTTCATGCAGCCATTCCTAATGCAATGACTGATCAGAAAAACAGAAGTATCCTGACTGACTGTATTCACCCTTTCAACTTGGGCTGGATAGGGTTGGTTTCTGCTTTGGGAAACTTCTATGATCTGGCAATGTCTCACCTATAGATATCCTTCTCTGGGCTGATTTCCCTACAAATTTCTCAGATTGAGACACTTTATTCTTCTTTCACAGCATATTAAAAATACTTTTATTACAGCATATCTATGCTATATTGAAAATGTACATTAAAGATCTCATTTTTCTAAAGCGACCTCCCAAGTTTCTGAGCTATATCTTTCCATTTCTGTGTCTTAAGAGCCTTGTAGAAGAGGTTCTTTACATGCAGTAAAGTTTGTGAAAGATTAAAAAATTGACTTTCCTCTGTCCAAAGTGTCACCAGTAGAGGGTCGTGACTGCAAGTTGTCCAGTTCCTTGGTGTTTTGAACAAAGAATTGGACATAATGCCCTGCAAAGCAAAGAAAGAATGAAGCAGCAAAAGAATGAAAGCAGGGATTTATTGAAAATCAAAGTACACTCCACAGTGTGGGAGCAGACCCGAGCAAGGGCTCCAGGGCCCAGATAGAGAATCTTCTTGGGTGCAAATACCCCCTAGAAGTTTCCCATTGGCCACTTCATGCTCACTTTATGTAAATGAAGTGGTAACCCACAATCAGTCTGATTGGTTGCAGAAAGCAGCCAACCAAAGGCTGAAATGAAGTTACCAAGGTCACACTCCTGTGAAAACATCTCATTGATTGCAAGAAGCAACCAATCAGAGGCTAGGGTGAAGTTACAAAGTTATACGCTGTATGGAAATGAAGGCTCATCGCAATCAATCTGATTGGTTGTGGACAGCAACCATTCAGAGGCTGGAGTGAAGTTACAAAGCTGCAAAGGAAGATTCTACCCACAATCAGTCTGATTTGCTGGGGACAACCAATTTTTCATCCGCCACGCAGAAAAAAATGGGGTTTGCAAACGGAGTAGTCTCTGATTCTTTTGTTACTTAGGTGTGAAAAGTGAGGATTTTCCTTTCCATTCAGTTCTATGAAGTTGGTGTGGAACAGCCTTTGGTTCCCTGCCTCCACACCCAATTCTCTTGAGTCAAAATCAGGTTTCCTTTTTGTAATTTTGGCATTTATGATAATTTATTATACACATCTGTCTTTAGAGGTCTTCTGGAACACATATGGGCTTGAAATAACACTTTCTAAACACTAATAGCTATTGAAAAGCAAATAAAATAAAATAAAATAGAACTAATGAAATTTATCTGCTTTTTAAGCTTTTAGATTCTGAACTTAGACTTGTATTTATTTCTAAGATGTTTGAATGGGAAGAAAAGAAATATTTACCAGACACTTAGGCAGTGGAAAGTCAGTATTTGCCAAAATATTGGTCAAAGGATCCAAAAAAAGTTAAATAATTCTTAATTTACTTAAATTAAGAGAGCAAAAGTTAAAACATTTAGGGCTAACTATACCTAAATAAATTAAAATATATGCACATAAAAATATACATGTATGGGTACTTTATTTTCAGCAACCAACTGAGAAACTCCTGTTTAGGCAAGATTCTACCCAGTCAGAAGTTTGGTTGATAAGCCATCTTCATGAAATACATAACTCACTGGGTGTGTGTGTGTATGTGCGTGTGTTGGGGGGGGGGGCGGTGAGGGGGGAGGAGAGAGAGAGAGAGAGAGACACTGCTGGTTTTGAAAGTGGAATGCTGATAGTTCTACTATTTCAAGTATTGATAACCTTATAAGGTAAAAATAGTGACAGTTTAATCAGATTTAACAAAAATTTAACCAAAAAAAGAATTTTCAAACTCTCTTTGAAACAAGGTTTTACATAATATACTTACATTCATTGCAAATCTCATTCAAGAATACAGGTAATGATACTCTAAAGTCAGTGAGTGAAATATGCAAGTAATTTCTAAGTCAGGGTTAAGCTTCCTTCTTCCCTTTGACCTGAGGTACTCTGAGACTTGTACATTTTTTCACTTCTTCACCTTTTAAGTAATACAGTTTAATTTCAACATATTAAAATCAGTCACGAAAATGCTCTTCCAAAGCATTTACAGAAGCTTCTGTTTACTAGCGTTTTAGTCATAATTTCAATTTGCTAACTTCCTTTGCAATACGACTTTAGTTTCAATGTTTCCTCTTAAATCACCACGTCTTTCATGATAAATCATTGTGATAAAAAAAAAAAGTGCTTCCTCTGGTGGGAAGAAGTAACTATTCATTTCGCTAATGTACTTCACATCTATCATTTGCACTCCCTAAATACTTTGTCATAGCACAAAATAGAAACCTTACAGAGTAGGTCTATGAAGTATGTTTTCATTTTCAGTCACTATTTATGATATAATTTGGAACAGTGGAGTGATTAGATCAGTCTTTTCTTTTTTTCTATCAGTACCAGAGACAAAGCATGTTAACTATAGAAATGTCAACTTTCATATTCCCTGATAAACTGAGCACTATTTCCAGGATTTATTCTAAACTCGGGCTTTGAGGGTGGGGACTGACCCTTATGTGCCCATTCATACACAGTTAAGTAATTATTTGTGGTTGATAAGGATTATCTATTTTCTATTGACTTGGAGAAATTGTATTTGCAGTAGATTTAAAAGAAAAAGCTGCCAGAGGAAATTTGGGTGTAACCCTGTCAGTTCAGTTAATTTAAGACTGAGAGTTATTATAAAAGGAAGGAAGCAGATATCAACTCTTTAAAAAGACATCTACATTATCCAGAATAGTGCTCATAAATATTACGTATTCAAATATATTTTAATAAGTGAATGTTGAGTAATGAATGACATGAAATATTTTTTACTAAATAAAACTTTACCATAATATTAAAATATATTTGGCAGGAAAAATCCAAAAGAGAGTATCTCTGTTAGGAGATTGCATTATCTTTTATTCTTTCTTTTCTTTGATCAAATGATGCAGCCAAAGAGAGAGATCTGAATAAAATATAATGCAAGTGTAGAAACAGAAGTCCAGGAAATCATCTTAATTATATGGATTTGTTTGTACAGTCTTGCTCTGTCACCAAGGCTGGAGTGCAGTGGTGTGGTCATAGCTCACTGCAGCCTCAAACTCATGGGCTCAAGGGATCATCCCATCTCAGATGCCCAAGTAGCTAGAACTACAAGTACATGCCACCATGCCCAGATAATTTTGTGATTTTATTTTTTGTAGAGACGGGGTCTTGCTTTGTTGCCTAGGGTAGTCTTAAACTCTAAGCAACCCTCTCACTTTGGCCTCCCATAGCACTTGGATTAGGGATGTGAGTCACTGTGCCTGGCCATCTTAATTGTTTCCAATAAACTGTACATTTAAACTACTTAACCTAGGAAATATTTAACTAAATTAAGAGAAAAATATTTTTTTAATTACTTAAGGCCAATCATAAAGAAATTAAAATATATGTGAATGGAAATTTACACATAGAGGTATTTTTTGTTTTCGCCATCTAAATGAGAAATTCCTGTTTAGGTAGAAATTGTCAGAAGTTTGATTGAAAAACCATCTTTATAAAAGTACACATTAATAACCTAGTATTGTGTGTGTGTGCATATATATACACACATATGTACATATATATGTATACACACATATATATGTATGAATGTGTGTGTGTAGACAGCTCGTTTTGAAAGTGGGATGCTGACACTTCTGCTATTTCCAGCATGAGTCATTTAGAGGTAAAGACAGTGACTCATCAGATTTAACAAAAATTTAGCCAAAAACCTAAACTTTCAATATCCCTTTTTGAAACAAGATTTTTACATAATACACTATCATTATTTATTAATCTCACTCAAGAATAAAGATAATGATGCTCTAAAGTCATCTCAATAAGGAATCAATAAAATATTGTTCATTGTATCTTTATTTCATCTTTTAAAATCTGCTTTTGTTTATCTTTGTGTTGTATTTAAGAGAGATTAATCCTATATGGGATTATACATAAATATAATATATGTATATTTATAAAAATGAAATAGATATATAAGTCTAATAATATAATTCTGTAGGTAACTGATACAGAACTAACTATAGAAAATGGATAGAGCTTCAGAACTTGAGAGGAGCTTGTGAAGAGATAAAAAGAAGCCTCAAAACGTCCTGAAATTCATATGGAGGGAATGGGCAAACATTATGCTAAGTGAAATAAGCCAAATACAGAAAGACAAATACCACATATTTTCACTTACATGTAGAACGTAAAACAATAGAACTCACAGAAACAAAAAGTAGGATAGTGGTTACCAGCAACTGGGAGGTGGGGGAATGGAAGGATTATAGTCAAAGGGTACAAAGCCTGAGTTAGGAGAGATACGTTTTATTTTTTTTTTAGATGAATTGCACAGCCTGGTGAATATAGTTGATAATTGAGTCCTGTATGTTTCAATGATGCTGAGAGTAAATTTCTAATGTGTTCGTCAACAAATGTTAAATATTTGAAGCGATGAATATGCTAATTAGCTTAATTTACTCTTTCCATGTTGTATTAAAAAAGTGGAACACCACTTTGATAATTATATACAACTGTAATTTGTGTATAATAAAAATAAAAATGAGAAAACCGTTCTGAAATCGTGTGTAAATCTAAGTGCATGTGCTGACCTGGATGTTTCTAAAGAGAGCCTTCAGAGCTGTCATGACATTATGAAAAATAGTGACTCCTTTTAGCTTAAAAACAGGCATATTATTCAATACCTTACAGATTTATACTGAAGAATATTTAAATATATGAGAAACAAATATTTGGTATCTGTTAAGACATTTGAATAAAATAAATTGGATTTACTGTAAAATAAATAAGGCTTCAGCAAATGATACAGGTTACAAAAATATACAATTGTGTCAATTGACTGAAATGCATCAAATAGCAGGTGTGACAACTGATAGCTAAAATGATATTTAACAGAAATTCGTATGGTAGAATTTCATTTTTTCTTTCCCATTGAGTCATCAAAACTACATGATAGATATAATAAAATGAAAACAGATGAAATGAATTTCCACATGGGTTATGCCAAGTTACATCTTCTCAGTGACATCTTAGGAAGTCCAAAATTCATTCCTGTGATTATGACTGGAATGTGCAGAATCTGTGAATTACTTCTTCATCCTGCCAACTGACAAACTGCTCCATGTGATTGAGCACAAGGCAAAGGGAGGCCAGTTTGTCGATTAAGGCATCAGGAATTTTTTTCCTTGCTCTCTGCTTTGCACCCCTCCCATCCCCATTTCCCTTTCTTTTTCTTTCTTCCTCCTTCTCTCCCTCCCTTTCTCCTTTTCAGTTCACTTCTTGGTTTTAAAAGTTCCAGTGCCCTCAAAAACTATTATTCTGACATTTTATTTTCACAAATATTGTCAAACATAGGTGTTAAAATGCAGTACATATGTTCAATCGGTTCTGAATTTAGTTTCCTAAAATAAGGAATAGAGTCCAGAATAAGTTTAAAGTTGCACTAGAAAGTTTATTTATTTGTTAGCATTTGTTATCAACTCTTTCCTCAGTCTGTATGCTAATAGTCTTGTGACAGTTATACATTATTTGATGTCACCCAATGACAAAAGGAAAATTTACAACTTGTTATGAATTTCCTATATTGAATTTATTAAAAGAGGTACATAACTTTTATTGTGTCTTAATTTGTGGTCGTCTTTCAGCTACCTGTAGTTTATGTAAATGTATTATTTTTCACCACGAAATCAGTAGTAGAACAGTTTCAAGAGGTAGCATTAAAATGTCTTTGACATATAAATGGTGCAGTCTATATCGCTGTATTTCAAATTTCATGAACTGTATCAAAGCTGGTAACATATGACATGAACATTCAGAAACATAGCTACAGATCATTTTCCTAAAATGTTGATTTACATATCTTAACATAGCTCATGAATGTTTATTTTGAATCAGAGAAACATTATTATATCTCAAAGCAATTGCTGTTAATTGTATGAGTACATTTTTATTAAGTGAATTCATGGCTTTAAAATAAAATATGAATGTGACTAAACTTGATTCTTGCCAACTCTAGAGGTTTTGCAGACATAATATGATTTATTTATTCATGTTTAAATCCAGAGAAAAAACCACTAATACTTTTAAATGTCATGTAATAATTATATATATATATTTTTAGTTCTGATGTGCTATTTGAACTTGCTAAGGAGAAGTGCCAAATATCTAAAAACTTCAGTGAATAATTATTTTAACACCATTTGTTAAAAATATTTAATGAAAACTACATATGTTTAATTTTCTTGCTTTTATATATTAATAAGTGAAATATTTTAATCTATCTTTTAACTCATGGAAAATTTTATTTTTAATAGAAATAAACATGCTCTATGATCAGTGACTTTTTTCATTTATCAGAAAGATATTTTAAGTGAAACGGGAAAAGTTTGCTTGTCCCCTACAGGGTTTGAGGCAGGGGGTGTGGCTCACTTCTTCAGCGCTTTGCTGCTCAGACCTTTCTACAGGAGTATACAAATGGTCAGGCTGTGGGGCTGCAACCCCATGGCAGTGTCTAGGAGTGAATGTTTACAGCTCTTTGAACTCCCAGTGAGCGTGTGTTATGGGGTGCTCTCTTAGTTTGCTATCTATAGACAGCTTGTGTTAACCAGTTCAATTAGATCCTCTATCTTGTCACAAGGACAGAGGGCTTTCTGTATCCTGGGTTCTTGCCTTGGTGTACCGGAAGAATCAGATCACATGTGGGCTTGGAGAATGAGTGCAAAGTTTTATTGAGTAGGAGTAGCTCTCCGATGATAGAGGAGCCAGAAGGGAGATGGTTTTCCCTCAGAGTTGGGCCATTTGGCAGCCCCAGCTTTCCTCCGACTGCCCTGGTCAAACTCTGCCTCATCTCGCCCTTCGATGGCCTGCCAGTGTGCCCTCCTCTGTTAGTGTGCTCTTCTGCCAGCGTGCTCCCATTGACATCCTCTGGAGTCCAGCCACCTGTGTCTTCTGCCAAACAGCTCCTCTGTCTCTGCCAGTTGCCTCTGTCTCTGCCTTGCTAGGGTCTCGGGATTTTATAGGCCCAGGATGGGGATGTAGTGGGTCAGGGTGGTCTTGGGAAACAGAACATTTGGGGAAAATGACAGCAGTGCCTGTCCTCACCTAGGTCCATGGGAGTGGAGTCCTAGCCAGGGACCACGCCCTCCTACACCCAGCACTTCCCTCCTTCTGTATCATTTAAAGGGACCATGCTCTTCCATTTCCAGCACTCCTCTATCATAAGGAATTCTGAAATTCTTTTTTTCTCTTGAAATTAAAAAATAATCTGGACTCCAGTATCAATTGAACATCTTATGGTTTTATTGTTGACACTTATAACCTTAATTGGCATTAGTGACTTTTTCTGTAAAATGGGGTAGTAATGTCTGTTCTACCATTCTCACATCACAGCTTTTTAGGGGGAGGTGGATATGTTGAAGACCATTGGAGCTAATGGCTATGAAATAATGTTTGACTCATAAAAGTACAATTTACTGTCAGTATTGTTATGTTATTTGTGATCTATAAAACAACATTGATTTTTTTATTTTGTAAATAAATAAGAAAATTTATTGCTAAATAGAAAATTGGTGGATCTATAATCCAATCCATATATTTCACAGACCAACAGAAACCAAATGGAGGATGTATAAAGTGATTAGAACCCCAAATGCATTACCTACTTCAGCATACACTCCACTTACCATGATGCATTCATTGATTTGTGTGCCAATTCATTACTTTATTTTTGCCAACAGATTTTCATTAAGATTCAGATTTATCAATTTGAATGTTCTTAGCATAAAGAGAAAATTAAATATTTAAGGTGATGAATATCCCAATTACCCTGATTTGATCTTTATATATTACATGAATATATCTAATTATCACATGTACTCCAAAAATATGTACATCTATTATGTATAAAAAATATTAAATTATCTGATAAATCTATATATTTTACTTGGTTTATGCAGGGTGGATTAACTACCAAAGACTGCATTAAAGTTGGATGAAAATGTAATCTGGTTAAATTGGCCCAAAACATTAATCACTAACATTAGCACAGTAATCCATTATATTAGTATAAAGCTTTGTGTGACAGTGCAACTTTCACATAAATCTTTGGTCAATCTTGGCAACAATAGTACAAGATAAGAAATTATCATTGCTTTTTACAGAGTGTTAATGCTTTGCCCAAAGTCATTCAGCAGGCAAAATGTTTATACACACACACACACACACACACACACACACACACACACACACAGACACAAACATATATATGTATACATGCATACATATATGTGTATATATAAATGTTTATATGTATATTTTATATACATATATGTATACAGATATGTATGTGTATATATATAAACATTTTTTCTGCTGAATGTGATATATATATATATATATATATATATATATATATATATATATATAAAATCTACTGATCCCCAACCACATGATAAAATTGAAGCTGTGTTAGTTCAGAGGTAAGTTAATTTCACATGTTGTTTTAAAATATTGGCATATTAATTTACAGGTACATTGTAATCTAATTAAAATAAGACTCATTTCTACCCCAAATTGGTAGTGCTTTAATTTAGATGTCTAACTCAATTAATTCAGTGTCTGTCTTAACTTCCTAGAATATTTTCTCAATTTCTACCTATGATCAGTTCCAGCATTCATGTTAGACCCTTAAGGCATCCTTATGAGTGGATCCTAGGGAAAATATTGGTACAGGTATGACAATATAGGCACAAAAATATTATTTGAGATCCCACTGTGAGTTAAATTTTGGAAATAGCTGGGGAATTTGACTCCTTTTGTTTTTATTAAATGTGATAAAAATATCATCCTGTTAAATAGCCTGGATAGATTTTTCTAATGTTGCATTTGAATGATATTTTATAAAGTAATGGCTTCAGAGCAAATTGAGTGGTGTCAGGAGAATTCTGTTGGCTGTTTTTGTGATTTATTATCACACAAAAGAATTCTGCTGCTCATTTTAAGGTACATGCCATTGTGATTTTTTTGCTACCAGAAATAATTTTGGCTCCGTGATAAGAGATATACAGTTGTTCTTCTCTATCCTTGGGGAAATAAATCAAACAAATGACAGGTATGACACTAAAAAAATATTCACAGCATTTGAAACATAAATGATTTATTTTTGAGTAGCAATTGAGTTATGCTGTCAAAAGAAGTGTTATTTTGCAATGATGAATTCTTAATCTTTAATTCCGTTGTAAATCCCACCCTTTTCAACCTGAATCCTAACTTACGAAGATTTTTGAATGTAAATAAAAATATCTCTAAATGTTTTACACTACTTTTTACACCCGTGAAGTTTTGTGCATAAGTTGTTACTAGTGTTTAAAGTGGCGGTGGATAATAACATTTTCTTTTTTGTTGTATAGTGAAGAAAAGATCATTTGCTATGATAAAACCCTAGCCGTGTAACCAAATGATATGATACAATATTTAATTGTGTTGCTCTACTGTGAGTATGTTTTAGTGTAGTGTATATAATTGCTTAGTTGATTCTTTACAAATATAAAAACAAAAACAAATTATATTCTTAATAAAAACTGCCCTTTTAATAATTTTACATGCATTTGATCACTAATCATTTCCTTAAAAATATTTGAGATAGCAGATACTTTTGAAACTGTTGAGATATAACTTTATGAGTAACTATTTCATATAAATCTATTGGAAAAACCAGATATATTCGTAATAATAACTGTAATTTGCTTTGATTGTCATAGTGCAAACAGTAAAACAAAATATATTTTATGATTTCCCCAAGTTGCATTATGCCATTTTGTTTTGTTTTATTTTGTTTTCAAAATACTCAGCTTCCTATCAACTATTGAAAGATGGGACAGAAAACATTTTTAGAATAGTGTAAAATGTAAGTGTTCTTTATTAACAGACACTGCTTTTGCTCACAGTTTCTTTGTTTCAAAATAAATGAAGAATATATTTTGGTAAAGATGGAATACAGTCTTTTTAGGAGCAAGAGCCTGCTGCATATGGCAATATTTTAAATGGGAAACTCTAGTTGTGGGGAGATGTACCCAAAAAGGAACCACAGATTGAATTTGAAAGCGTCTTTCAGATACAGCTGAGGATACTTTCAGAAAAAAAAATAATTCTTACATTTCTGAGACAGTGTCGTTATTGATTCTCTGGGAAAGCTACCATCCCACTTCTACAGGAAACTAAACTGGTCAAAGTATTCCTGTAAAACACACATGTGCATGTGTGTGCGCAAACACATGTTTTTAAAAAACTCTTTTTAAATACTGAGCATAAAACAAAGACATATTAGGGACAAAACATTAGTGGTTATAGAAAAACTCATTATATTTTGTCTGAAATAAAGTTTAGAAAGATAACTATGTGAGGAGTTTCAGTAACTGAGTTCAGCAACATGATGGACTATGTTGAGAGTATTTTGAAAAACTCATAGAACAAAGGGCAGATGGTGTAATTTACTATATTATTATGACTTATCCTTATATACTAGAGTATGCTTATGTATGTATTACTGGGGCCTCACAGCACTGTGGAAACAAAGCAGGAAATTATTTTGCCTTGTTCAGATGAGGAAACTTTAAACATTTGCCTCAGGGTAGGGGTTGAGGTAGAACTTAAACACCCAGGTGTTTTTATTTTTCTTCTCATAGAACACTCACTCACACACACTATCCAACCTCTTTTTTCACTTTCAATTTTTTTTTTAAATGGAGAATGGGCATGTGAAAAGGCTCCAGGTCCAGCTGACCCTCTGTTCACTGAGTATACTTGTGCTTGACCTCAAAGTCCTCACCGGTAAAAGAGATGATTGAATTCCATCTTCTTCTTTTAGTACTGCTCACTCCACCATCTAAGACGTGAGGATGATTTTCAAGCTAGAAACACAGTACATGATCAAGGGAAATTATAGACTCAAATAAAGAAGAGACTCTAAGATATGGTAAAGGGCTTTATAAGAGTTAGGGAATACTTGATGATTGGGCTGCTTCAAGACTAAAAAATCATGCAACTGTGCAGTCATGCTAATGTATAGAGGGCAAGTATAAATTCTTTGCCAGCAAGGCATGTTAAGTCAACCTTTAAAAAATTATTACAATGTTAGACTGGTAGATTAGTTAGATTAGTTTAGATGTGTATATTACTGTGGAATGACAATATTTTTGGGTTCAAGTGTAGAAATCAGTGCAGGCTAGATAATAATCAGGTTAGGTGGGATTTTAGGAGAATAACTATTTTAAAAGAGTGTTGACTGATAGGTAAAATTAACCTGGCACGTGGACTGTAATGATTGGCCATTGGGTACTATAATTAACTATTTCTTGGAATATATTTCCATCTATTACTTAGAGATCTGGTTCAATATTGCCGTTTTGTCTTCCTCAAATTCAGTCTTCTGTTAGGTTTTCTGTTTATTAAACAAATATATTTTTAATGTTGATATGTATAACTCTAAACAATCAGTTCAGTTGGTTTTGTTACTGAAGCAGTATGTGCTACCTAAATCTTTGCCTACTTTTTGACTTAATCTCAGAAGACAGAGCTAGAACCTTGAGAACTGCGCTTAATGTTACTAAATATTTCTATGCTGTAAATGTGTGGTCACTCATGAGGACTTTGATTTGGCAATAAATTTTCCACTCTGCATAAGAGCAAACAAAATATGCTCTATTTGTTTGAGTGTAATTACATTTTCCTTCCTATAAAATATGTTTTTTCCCACTTTTTCCAGTAAATAATATTATTTCATTTTAGTAAACTTTCTAATCCAGTAGTTATATTTTACATATTTTGATTAATGACTGAAGACTTAAGATTTGGACATAGACTTTAAGAAGAGATGAGTTATGTTAGGATAATTCTAAGGTCTATCCAAACTCTTAGACTTCTAAGGTGTACCCAAACTCTTATATTTCTAAGATGTATCCAAATCCTTAGAAGTCTTCAGAGTTTTCAAAGAAACCAAGAATTTCACTCTGAAAATACTATGCCTGGCATTGCAAACTTTTCTCACATTGCTGACATATATTTCTTTTAGAGATGTTTGTATGACTGTTTTACTAAGATATGCTATGTTAGGAGAAAAGTCAACAGTTGTATTAGTAATACTAAGCTCACATTGATGTTCTGTTTCCTATACTACTTTGCTATCTGCAGCACAGAATCAAAAGTACATAAGGCATAGTAAGGAAAGACAAGTAAAATATTTTAAAACAAATAACAACTGAAGAAACTCAGTAAAACTTTTGCTACCCAATGATTTAAATTTAATGTCAACATTGTCGCTGTTGATTAAATTTGAATCCCTAACTAAACTATATGTTGTTTCTGTTTAATGTGTAAAAGTATACAGATACAAAATCATTATTACTTCATCTTAGATTACTTTACTAGAAATCAAATATACTCGATTTTATGTAGTGTTGATATTTTTTCAAACATGAACTAGATACCCATCTGCTATTGCAAAAGGGTGATCAACCAATATAGTACCTCAATATTAGCCTATTTTATATTACCATATTTTTTGCTGTATGGGCTTCTATTTTAGGTGGCTGATCAAAATTAATGTGGTTCCTCTACCTAATGGCATTTATTTTGGTTATAAGATTAGAAATGTAAATTTGCAATAAAAGAAGAAAATAGAAAGCTGGTTTTAATGAATATTTTACATATGACTAATTAACAGAATCCCCTACAGGAATTTGGAAGTAATGAGAAATTGACTGAAGATAAATTAAAAATTAATAAAGGAGTCTCCAAACAACTTTGTTTATGAACATTTAACAGTTGCTTTCTTAGTTATAAATATTTCAAGCTGTTTTGTTATTCAGTATGTATTATTCTTGTAGTGTTCATAATTTTGGAGGTGATTAGACAAAAAGAGAGTAACACACAAAACGAAATGTCTTTAAAATGTTAAAAACCCACCTTGGGAAAACTTGCTAATGTAAAAATAATGGCTTAATATTCATGATTTTTGTCTAATGGTATATGCAAAACAGGTTCTTATATCCATATAAGGATCAAAAGCCCTTAAAAGGAGCAAAAGAAAACTCAGCAGTTTGATTTCCATGAACAATGTGACTACTTTTAGAGGAGGTTACTGAGCAGAAGATAATGCTGGTCTTTGTCAAACATTTTGAAAATTAGTTTAAATGATACAAATTCACTCTTGCATGTAAATTGGTGAGAACATCACCCCAAAAGGATACTCTCAAAACACCTTTCTTCAAGCACATTAGGTCTTAATTTATTCAGCTAGCTGAATATTTCTGGGCAATTTCCCTCAATGTTTGCAAACTAAAGGCATAAGTTGAAGAACTTTAGCTGCAATATGTCAAGAAAAAAATTTTTAAGCAACTTCAATTTCTTCTCGAAGTTAAAATGGAAGATCAAACAGTTTGAATGGCATTTATTTTCTGTACTTATCATGTTTGAATAAAAACAACACCAAATGACTTTCAAGTATCCTCTGCATATAATAAGTGAAATACATTTGGTAAATGTGCTACATAAGAATAATTTAAAATGTAATTTTCAAATACATAGAAAGTATTCATTTTATTCATAGGGACATACTTTTTGTATATTTGAATGAATATCTACAAATAATAACAGTTATAAACATTTAGTAATAAGAAGCAGCTCTTAATGTTACCTCAAGAATATACCATACATTTCTTGTAATATTAATATCTCTTAATATTTAAAACTCAGCAGATGTTTCAGAAATGTTTCATAGGGAAATAATAAACATAAGAGTGTTATAATACTGAAGAATTTCAAAAGAAAATGAAAGTTAGATTCTCAAAGTTGGATATATCAATATTCTTTAATCTTCTCTCAAACATGAAATGCTGTAATAAGAAACTTCATGTTCTTAAAATACTATATACCTTTTAACAAGAAGGAAAGATTTCCCATGTAACCTACACATTTTTAACCAAATTTAATTGTACATGTTCTGACGTAAACTGTTCTCATTACTATTTCAGTTCTACTATCGATCTGTCTGCAAGAGAAATATTCCACTGTCCTTCAAAAGATCCTCCATAGCTTAAAAAGAGCCCACTACATATTGGTGAAAAGAATCAGAATCACTTATGCCTCATGAATTTCTTACTTTAATTTGGATTTTCTATGGTACAGTGATTTTTTTTTTTCACTGTAGATAAAGTGAAAAGATAGAAAAAGATAAAGAAAGATAAAGAAGCAAAAAGACTTAAGTCAGCATGACATTGTAATTCAGGTGAATAGACTGCATTTGATTAGAAAGAAAGGAAATGGAAATATTCAAAGAACAGAAAGAGAAATCAAGAGAAAGAGAAAGTGATATGAGAGAGGGAGGGGAAGAGGAAGGGATAGGAACCTTCAATTAACAGTAGTTACATGTTATGTGTTATATGCAAAACACATTGGAAATAATTATTTAAGACTACATAATAATTCTTTCTTTATTCTTTCTTATCTTTTAACCAGAGAAGAATGTAGCATTAGGAGACATTGTGCTTTCCCTGGTTACCATCTCCTCTACCTCCACCCTATTGTCTCCCCCTCCTCCTCACTCCCTCTTTCTTTTTCTCTCACTCTCTCTCCCTCCCTCTTTTCTCTCCCTCTTTCTTCTTTTCTATTCTCTTGCATATTTCCTGAATCCAGAGAAATATAATTTGCAAATAAAACTCTAGAAAAATTTGTATTTTGGAGCTAGCAAGTGATAATTATAGACTGTATTCTTAGTAATACTACCATTCCAAATTCTTCTCAGCCTTTTAACAAATGCAAAGACATTTTATTGTATTTTTTTGCTTTTGTTACATGCAAGAAAAAAAAATCAGCTTTTTTTTTCTACTATCAGCAAATCATGAGTAAAATTTCTATCAGCACCAAGTAAAATTTACCTTGAAGAATCTAAATGACAGCAATGAGCCATTTGATACCAAAACTGAGTTAAGATACACATTTTGATTTTTAAAAGTAAATATATAAAAATATCCTTACATACTATTAGCTATACTATCAGGCGTTCCTATTTCATTATTTATGGGGACGGTTTTAATATTGAAATAAACTTCTTAGTCTTCATTAGTAGATACATAATGCAATTTAAAGTAGAAAAACTCAAAACTGTAACTGCAACTTTATTTTTCATTGCTATCATTTCCATCTTATTCCATCCTAGGTAATTTTTTAAGATGTTTTAGGACTTTTATGTTCTCCACATATTCACCATAAAATACTGACAATAGATAAACAATAGGGGAAAGACTTTTCAGCAAAGTATCACTCTCATCATCAAACATTACAAAGAAAACAGTAAAGAGAACAAAGGATAAGGTAATTTAACAGAAATGTTTAGTTTAATGGCATAATTGAAAAACAACCAACCAATCAACTTTCTCTTCTACCTATGGAAAGAACGGTAAAAATTAATCAAGAACTTCTACATCTTTGTCATAAAGGAGCTTAAAAAGAGAAAGAGGAAGACTGGGGACAGGGTGCAACTGTTGCTAAAGGAATGTTATAATGCAGAAGGTCAAGGATTTAATAAATTCTAAAAGTTCTACATGTATCAGTGTTAACTGTATTATTAGAAATATAAATATATAGAAATATAAAGTGTATGGTATTAAAAACAGACCTTGCTAATATAAACATACATAAAGTATGTCACTTCTCTTGTAATAACAGTATAATGATTGATCTACAGTTTGCCCTTTGCCCCGTATTCTTAAACTACTCCTCCAATGGTCAATGGTGACCTTGAATCAACAGCCGCTGAACCCAGGAGACCCCACAGATGTTTAGATTCAGCACCTAGAGGGCCCCACCTACCCTCCACGCTGTGTGTTCCCATGACTCCAGAAATAATTAATTGAAACTTGCATTATTAAGTCTACAAGCAAATTTGGAATCTAACTAGAAAAAGTAGTAACAAAGGCAAAATAAGCGAGAATTTGTTAGAAAAGCAACGAGAAGATTTTTAAAAATGTTTCCAGTTCAAGTCAGAATTAAGGTGAACATCAGGTCCCACCAGCTTTACAGAGCTGTAGATCTTTTGCTGTTGTTCTTTCAAAAAAGAAGAATCTACAATAAACATATTCATTTGAGAAAAATACTTTGTTAACTTTTTGTAGCCATCCCCAGGTTGCTTTAAACTTTGTATGTTCAAGAACAGAGTATATCCTGGTTAGGATGTGTTCATAGCTGATGCATCTCCAAAAAATTTTTCATGAAGGCGGCCAGCTTCTGAACATCTTCAATCGTGACAGCATTATACAGAGAGGCCCGGATGCGTCCCACAGACCTATGCCCTTTCAAGGACAACATATTGAGTTCAAGAGCTTTATCAAGAAATGTTTTTTCTAAAGCATCATCTCCTTTGGTATTGCCAGTGAGGGATGGAATATTCATCTTGCTTCTACTTTGGGGCTCCACTGGACATACGTAGAATCCTTGAGAATTATCAGTAATCTCATAAATCATTTGAGATTTGATGGAGCTAAGCTTCTCCATGGCTGCAGCACCTCCATTGTTTTTAATCCTCTCTAGGACCAAGACCATGACGTAGATGCTGAAACATGGAGGCGTGTTGTACAAGGAGCTGTTTCCAGCCTGCACCTCGTATTCCAAGACTGGGGGACACTCTCAGAGGGCAAACCCCAGCAGGTCATCGCAGACATTCACCACGGTGACCCCAGCTGAACCAACATTCTTCTGAGCACCTGCAAAAATCACACCAATCTTGGAAACATCCACTGGCTCAGACAGGAAGTTTGAGGACATGTCACAAACCAGTACTGCTCCCTTGACATAGGGTATAAAGTTAAACTCCGCACCATGCACTGTCTCATTTGCTCAGTAATACACGTAAGAAGCATCCGGATTGAGGTTCCAGGTGCATGGATCTGGAATTTTTGTGTAACTCCCAAGTTTAGGGTGAACGATATTTATAGTCTCAAACTTCTTGGCTTCTTCTGCAGCCCTTAGGTGACCAAGCTCCTGTCACCACATAGTCAGCACACCTTCCTGCTTTCAAGCCAATCAGTTTTAAGGGGACAGCACCGAACTGGCCGGACCCACCTCCTTGTACAAAAATCACCTTACAGTCGTCTGGAACGGCTAGCAATTCCCGCACAAGATTCTCTGTATTGTTAATAATCTTGGCAAAATCTGATGACCTGTGATTCATTTCAAGAACACTAATGCCAACTCCTTTGTAGTCCAATAATTCCTTTTTTATCCCTAACAATACTGAGTGAGGCAGCTTGGTGGGACCAGACCCGAAGTTGACCACCTGCCTCGGGGCGTCCACGGTGTGGCAGCGAGGGCGGCGACTCAACCAAGGAAGACCAATCGCGTGAAGGGCTAGCATTCCCGGCTAGGTAATTCTTATAGATAAGTGGTTAAGTGAGTGGAGAACACAAACTTACAATGATTTGCCTGGTCTTCTAAGCAGACAACAAAGAAACAAATATATAAATTTAATTAAAGTTAAATTTATTTTAAAACATAAAGGTAACTCTGATTCTACACTGACCCAAGGCCTATTGAATACTCTGGCTGTAAACTCTTCATCTTTTGAAGTCTTTCAGGGAATCAGTATAACAGTGGGCAAGTTGTTTCTTTCTGGGTATTTAAATGACACCCTATTGTCCTGAAAAAAAAAAAAATTAATGATCCTTTTCAATTGTCCATCTATTAGGCACCCTAGTAAAGAAATGGTCTAAACACAAGCTTAGGAGTCAGGAAACTTGGAGTGTAGTTTTAACACCATTTTAAAGCCAGTTTTGTGATTCTGAGTAATGTGGCAAAGCGATAGTTTTCAGTTCCTCAATTCTCTCACTGGAAAAGAAATTGCTGGATAACGTAAAGTAACATGTGTCAATAATTATTACTTAGTAATGGGGATATAATAATAATTGCATCCATTTTCTATGATTTTTCTGTAAAGAAACTACCAGAGAATTCATGGAAATTACTCTGTCTTTATTCTCTGGAAATTTTCTTTCCAAGTAGTGAGAATCAGTAAATGGCACTGGGTGCTCAATTTAAGTCTCCAGCAAACTGAAAAAGAGTCAAACAACTAACAGATTTCCTTTGCATTTAAAAATATAAAAGGCCAGGGAATTCAAAAGTAACCGTTTCCTAGATGACCTACTTTCAGAAAGGATGAAATTTAATGTTAGGTGCTAGAAATCCAGAAACTTTCTCATTCTACATATAGGTGATTATGTTATAAAAGTGCTACTAACATCCCCAGTTATACTTATTTAACATGGATGCTTTCTAAAAGCACTTGAACAATAAGCAACATTTGAGTAAACCACCACAGAAATTCTATCCACAACGAAGGAACGCATACAGAGCCTTGGCCCTCTGAAAGCAACCAGAAATGAAGCCAAATGATCATATGCAACATACACCACAGTCATACCCTCAAGGAAAAAAAAAATGAAACATTTAAAAGTCTCGTGCAAGTGATAGCAAATTCAAAAACAAGAAGCAACAATTCTTTCACATGAGAAGGCATCAGTACAAGATCTCCAGCAGTACAAAAAGAGTGTTTTGACACCTTCAAAGGATCACAATAGCTCTCTAGCAATAGAACCTAACAGGAATGAAAATTCTGAAATAACAGATAAAGAATTCAATATATGGGTTGCAAAGAAACTCAATGAGATACAAGAGAAAGTTGAAAACCAATGCAACAAAACCAGAAAATTTATTCAAGATATGAGAGATGAGATGGCTACATATTATTACAGCAATTTGGAGATATATATAGATATATATAGATCTATAGAGATATATAGAGATATATGTATATAGCTTCATATATATATAAATGGCTATAAATATGTATGGATATATATATATATATATATATATATGCATATATAACAGAACTGTGGAATTTAAAAATTCACTAAAAGAATTGCAAAACACAATAGAAAGTTTCAAAAATAAACTAGACTAATCGGAAGAAAATAATTCAGAGCTTGAAAACTAGTCTTTCAAATTAACACAGTCAGACAAAAGAAAAAGTTTTTTGAAAGAACAAAGCCTTTGAGGAATATGGGATTATGTAAAGCAACCAAATCTATGACTTATTGGCATTCCTGAGAGAGAAGAAAAAAAAAAAAAACTTGGAAAACATATTTGAGAGAATAATTTAGGATTTTTTTTTAACGTGGTTACAAAGGTAAAAATCCAGATATAGGAAATTTAGAGAATACCTGCTAGATACTACACAAGATGAATATCACCAAAGCATATTCATAGTCATCAAGCTATCCAAGGTCAATGCTAAAGAAAAGATCTTAAAGACAGCTATGGAAGGTCAAATCTATAAAGGAAATTCCACCAGACTAACAGCATACAGGTTCTTCTCAGCAAAAACCTTATAAACCAGTTCATATGCTGCTAAACTGAACTTTATAAATGAAGGAGAAACAGCCTTTCCCAGACAAGATAGAGGATAGATGCTAGAAAAGCTTGTCACCACTAGACTGAACCTACAAGAAATGCTCAAAGGAGTTCTAAACATGAAAACAAAAGGATAATACTTGCTACCATAAAGGAACATGTAAGTACAAATTTACCAATCCTACAAAACAATTAAATAAGCACTACAAAGTAACTAGCTAAAAACATGATGACACAAAGCCTTACATATAACATATAAATATTAATATCGAGCATAACTGATGTAAATTCTCTACTTAAAAGTTACAGATTGGCAAATTAAATTTAAAAAATGAGACCGAACCATCTGCTGCCTTCAGGAGATGCACCTAACATGTACTGACACCAGAGGTTCGAAGTAAAGGGGTGGAGAAAGATACATCACACAAAAGAAAAACAAAAAAGAGCAGAGGTTGGCATTTCTTGTAATAGATAAAACAGACTTTAAACCCACAACAATAAACAGAACAACACACACACACACACACACACACACACACACACACACACAAGCATGTTATATAATGGCATAGGGTTCACTTCAACAACATTAAATTGAAATCACACAAGTACATGGAAACTAAACAACTTGCTCCTGAATGACTTTGAGGGAATCAAAGAAATTAAGGTAGAAATCAAAAAAATTATTTCAAATGAACATAGAGATACAACATATAAAATCCTCTTGTATACAGCAAAAGCAGTGTTAAGATGACAGTTCATAGTGCCAAATGCCTGATCAAAAAGATACAAATATCTTAAATTAACAAACGAATGCCTTACCTCAAGGAACTAGAAAAACAAGAGCAAACAAAATACTAAGCTAGCAGAAGAAAATAAATAAAAAAGATCAGAGTGGAACTAAATTAAATTGATTTTAAAATTTATGAAACACTCAATGAAGGCTCAATTAAACAAAAAAGTTGGTTCTTTGAAAGGTTAAACAAAATAAATAGAATGCTAGTTAGATAAACCAAGACAAAAAGAGAAAGAATCAAATAAGTACAATCAGAAATGACAAATGTCTCATGGCAATTGATATTGCAAAAATATAAAAGATTCTCAGAGACGACTACGAACACCTCTATGTATACAAACTAGAAAACCTAGAGGAAATTGATAAATAACTGAAAATGTAACTCCCAAGATTGAATCAGGAAGAAATTGAAATCTTGTGCAACCAATAATGATTCATAAAATCAAATCAATAATGAAAAACCTACCAACCAAAAATTGTTGAGGATCGGATGGATTCTCAGCAGAATTCTATCAGCCATATAAAGAAGAGCTGGTAGCAGTCTTACTGAAAGTATTCCAGGAAATCAGGGAGTAGGGATTCCTTTCTAACTCACTCTACAAAACTAGTATCACCCTGTTACCAAAATTTGACAAGGATACAACAAAAAAAGAAAACTACAGGTTAATATCCTTGAGGAATATAGACACAAACATCCTCAAGAAAATACCAGCAAACTGAATCCAAGAGCACAGAAAAAAGATAATTCTTTTTTTGATCAAGAATCATGATCAAGCAGGTTTCATCCCAAGACTATAGGAATTGTTCAACATCTGCAAGTCAATAAATGTGATTCACCACATAAACAAAATTAAAATCGAAAATCATATCATCTCAATGGATGCAGGAAAAGTATTCCATAAAATCTAGTAGCCCTTCATAATAAAAACTCTCAAGTAACTAGGCATTGAAGGAACATACTGTAAGACAAACCTGCAGCCAACATGATACTGAATGGTGAAACATTGAAAGCATTCCTCAGAACTTCAGCCAGCCAAGGATGTCTACTCTCACCACTCCTATTTAACCATGGTACTGGAAGTCTTAGCCAGAAAATTCTGACAATGAAAAGAAAGAAAAGACAACCAAATTGAAAAAGAGGAAGTAAAAGTGTATCTGTTTGCTGACGACATGATCTTATATGTAAAAGACCCTAAAGCTTTCATCAAAAGACTCCTTGACCTGACAAATAACTTTAGTAAGCCAGAGGCATCACATTACCTGACTTCAAACTATATGACAAGGCTGTAGTAACCAAAACAGCATGGTATTGGTACAAAAGAAGACACATAGATCAATGGAACAGAATAGAGAACTCATACATAAAGCCACACACCTACAACCAACCGATTGTTGTAAAGTTTACAAAAATAAACAACGCGAAATGAATACCCTATTCAATAAATGACATTGAGAAAGCTGGCTAGCCATATGCAGTAAAAGTGGACCCCTTCCTCTCACCATATACAAATATTAACTCAAGATAGACTGAAGACTTAAATATAAGACCTGAGACTATGCAATTCCTAGAAGAAAATCTAAGAAGAACTCTTCTAGATATTGGCCAATGCAAAGAATTTATAACTAAGGTTAAAGGCAGATGCAACAATAAAAATGGACAAATGAGACCTAATTAAACTAAACTTCGGCACATAAAAAAATAGTCAACAGAGTAAACCGACAACCTACAGAATGGGAGAAAAAAAAATGCAAACTGTGCATCTGACAAAGACTAATATCCAGAATCTGTAAGGGACTTAAACAAATCAACAAAAACCAAACAAATAACCCAATTAAGAAGTGGGCAAAGGACATGAACAGACACTTCTCAAAATAAGACACACAAGAGGACAGCAAACATATTAAACCATGCTCAACATAACTAATCGTCAGAGAAATGCAGATTAAAATCACAATGACATTCTATTTCAGACCAGTCAGATTGACTATTATTAAAAAGTCAAAAAATAACAGATATTGGCAAGGATGTGGAGAAAAGGGAAGACTTTATACGCTGTTGGTGGGAATGTAAATTAGTCCAACCTTTATAGAAAACAGTTTGGAGATTTCACAGAGAAATAAATATAGAACTACCATTCAACCCAGCAATCCCACTACTCAATATCTATCCAAAGGAAAAGAAATTGTTTCATCAAAGAGACACCTGCACTTGTATGTTTATCACAACACAATTCACAATAGCAAAATCATGGAATCAACCTAAGTGTCTATTAGTGGTTGATTGGAAAAACAAATGTGGTATATGTATGCCATAGAATACTATGCAGCCATAAAAATGAATGAAATTATGTCTTTTGTAGCAACATATATGGAGATTGAGACCATCATCCTAAGTGAAATAAGTCAGAAACAAAAAATGAAATATTGCAGGTTCTCACTTTACAAGTGAAAACTAAACAATGGGTACACATAGACATAGAGATTGAAATAATAGACACTGGGAATCCCAAAATGGGGTACAGTGGTAGGGGGTAAGGGTTGAAAAACTACTTTTTGGGTATATGTTTACCATTTGGTTAATGGATCCATGGGAAGCCCAAACCTCAGCATTACTCAATGTATTAATGTAAAAAACCTGCACATGTACTCTCTGAATCAAAATAAATAGTCTAGTCCTCTTAATTTAAATAAAGTAGACTTCCATTTATAAAATAATATAATTTAGAAATTAAATTATGAGACTTTATAAAGCCAACAATAGTAATCCTTCATTCATTCATAACATTATAGAGCTTGATTAAACTAGGTACTTTCTTAGTCTTCAAAATATTTATATATGTGATATCTCGCTGAGTTTTTAGCATATGGTATTTGTTCGAAAATATGTTGCTTCCTACATTTCTGTTGTTTGTGGAGGAGGTTGAAAGAGGGAATAGAATTGTGTAGAGAAATTAGCTTTATGGAAAATAGTATGTTCAACTTTAAGTATTAGAATTCTTGGAAATCAAAAAAGGTAACGACTGATTAAATATTTGCAATCCCTGATTCTATGCAATGATTCTTTAGAATAATAAATAATCATTATACAATTACCTGAAAATAGTGAAGACATTTTCTGTGACAATTTAAGACAGAAAATATTTGTTTAATAAGTTTGGAATACATAAAGCAAAGTTGCCATTTAAACTGTAATTAACCCAATATTCCTTTACTATGAAAATATTTATGAAGCATACACTATGTACCAGAGAGTTTTCTAGATTCTAGAGGCGCAGAAACAAACAGGAGAGACAGGGCTTCTTATCTTCTAGAGCTCACCTTTTAGTAAGAGGACATTAACTACATAAACATATAAAGAAATAAAATAACAAGGTAAGGTCAGCAAATACAACAAAAAGATGTTTATGAAAATTTGACAAATGCTGCTGGATGCCTATTCATTATCCATCTTTTATTGCTAATAGAATATCGCTGTTGTTCAATGTAGCAAAAAGTTCTATTTGTAAGTGTTCCTTGTGGCAATGTGATGCAGTTCTGAGTAATAAAATGTGAAAAGACTTGAAATTTCTGGGAGAGTTTCATTCCTTTCACAGGTATATCCCCTTCTTTGCTGTTTACTTCCTCCTGACTAGAATGTGGAAGTGATGTCTGATGCTGGGTGGCCACACTGTGATTATGTGAAAAAGACAGGACAAGGGCCTTAAGTTAACTTTACCAACTGCCTACATATCTCTTAGGTGTGAGAAAGATGCAATTATAATTCATTTATGCTACTCTTTGATGAACATTTCAGACAAATGGGAATCCTACTTTCTGCAGAAAGTGATGGTGGATGACTAATATACTGGATAGTTAGGAAAGGCTTTACTGGTACTTTAACATGACAAGAAGTGATCATGACCCCCCCCCCCCCCCCACACACACACACATAAAATACTATATAGGAAAAAACATTCTAGACAGACAGAAGACCTAATATGAGACCATGTGTCAGTCATGAGCTTTACCAATGTGGCAAAATTGTCACGAATTATGGAGAAGTTACCTGTGACTATAAGTAGGTGGATTGAAGACACTGCCCAGTAAGTGTCTCAGTGGTGACTGGTTTTTTGAAGGAGGTGGGTAAAGCAGTAATATGGAGAGGCATAGTAAATGAGAAAAAGAATGGTTACTTCTTTGGAGAAATATTGCTTAGTGTGGGTAACCAGGCCACAGGCCAGACGAGCTCAGCCTGCAGAACAACTTAGTTTGCTAGCCCTTACCACCTGCATATATAATACACATTACCAATTACCCTACTACTAATGAATTGGTAATGTATTTCTTTTAATGTGAGTAGACAGGGGGTATTTGACATATTCTCTTTCTTCAAATACAGAGTCAAACATATTATTTTCTGTTTGAGAGTGGCCTATATACTAGAAATTTTATTTTCAAAAGGACATTATATTTATGTTCATTTATGAATACAAACAAATCTAATATCTAAAATCTGAAGATGAGATATCTGAAATTTCAAAAGACATGAAAATCTAAATGAAAATGAAAAATCCACACATAAGTGAAACTCTATTGATACTGTTTTGTTAATGATTGATGTAATATTATATTTAAGCTATTACAAATTATACTCATGTGACCATACTCTTATTGAACTGAGCCTATATTCCTTAGATTTAAAGACACATAAATCCAGAGAAACACAGACATTAGGTACTGGAAACAACACACAATTTGATGTTAAGAAATTCTAGATTTGGTGATATGGAAGAAACAGCATGCTACTGCTAAGAGAGCTCATGAATTACAGCAGTTAGCATGATCTTAATGAAATTTTGGAGCAATAAAACAAAATATAATCATCGATGATATCTAAATTTTAAAACAACAAATCCTTGTATGTTTTCCGTTAACATTTGCAAAACTTCCAACTTTGTTGAATACCAAGCCTTATAATTATTCATTTACCATAATCATTAGTTGGTGTTTAAGTTAAAATAAATGTTTCTTGCAAATTTAAACATTACATGTTATTGTTTTACTTTTAATATGAAAAGCTACTCTTTTTCCTTTTCCTGAAGTAAAGCTTAACCAAGTGATTTATAGCCTTTACCAAATGATTTATAAATGCAATTTGTTTTTAAATAAAAGTACAGTGGTACAATGATAGAAATTCTTATAACTCAAAGCTTTTAATTAAAACCTAAAATATGTGTGTTGCTGTTAAAGAAATTAAAATTTCCAGAGCCTTAATAAGAAAAACTATTTGTTAAGGGGTCCTGAAGCAATTGCACTTTTGAAGATAAGGCCTGAAACAACTTCGTTCTGGCATTTGTTTTTACTCTACTTAGCATTTAAGTCCAGTGTTCACAGAAATTTTCTCTATTCTTTGTGTGAGAAAGCACCAAGGTGTATCTTCCTAGAAGGGAGGACCTTTTACAAAAACCTAGCAAACTAAAAAGGGGTCAAATAAAAATGTGAAAGCACCAAGGGTGTATCTGCCTAGAAGGGAGGACCTTTTACAAAAACCTAGCAAACTAAAAAGGGGTCAAATAAAAATGTGGAGAGTTGCTCCCCAAACCCTCCAAAAAGACATGAATGTTGTTTGTTTGTTTGTTTGTTTGTTTGATTTTTAGAATCCTAAGGGATTTATCTTTGGGGGGTTTCATGCACTAAACTGTAATATAAGAGGAATGATTTTGTATGGCCCCATCAAGAGTGTAGTGTAACCGGCAGTACTAATAGGGGCTTTATATTGCAATAACCTGCAAGGAGTGGATGAACAGCTGGGGAATAGTTTGATTCACAGATGCTTCCATGTTGGTAGAAGGCCTGTGGTGAAATTCATGGGTGTTTTACAAATAAGGAATCCATTGCCATTCCAGCTGTGCATCCTCCAGCTGCAGATAATAGTGACGGGTCCTTATGCCAAATGCCCCCAGAACTAAAACAAAATTGCTTGTATAACACACAGCCCTTACTGGATAATAACTCTTCATATGTCAATATTTGAAGCTAAGGTTTTTATTTAACATCACAGTGAACGGGCAAACTACCTGAGATGCAAACAGGAACCCTTCATTACACTTATATATCTGCCTTACCTTCCTTATTTATCAGGTTCGGTTCTGAATTTACAAATGCAGAGATCCCCACTAATCTTGAGACTCATCCCTTAGCAATTTGTTAAGGCTTAGGGTCTCAGTATAGATTTTCTTTACTGAATAAAGCTGTGTGGAAATGTGTTCCATGCCAGTTAAATGAGTCCAGCAAGACATAACCAAACAGTACAAAAGCCATTATGATGTTGAGGATCTGGTGGTCATTCTGAATTATTCATTAACCTTCACCCTTTTACCCAGCTCATATGTTGTGTTGTCTGAGTGTTACTTTTATTGCAAACTGGAAAATTGTTCTAAAATATGAGCCTTGCTTTTTTTTTTTTTTTTTTTTTTTTTTTCACAGTCTCGCTCTGTCGCCTGGCTAGAGTGCAGTGCAGTGGCACGATCTTGGCTCACTGCAACCTCCACCTCCCAGGTTCAGGGGATTCTCCTGCCTCAGCCTCCTGAGTAGCTGGGACTACAGGTGCGTGCCACCACACTGAGTTAAGTTTGTACTTTTAGTAGAGACAGAGTTTCACCATGTTGGCCAGGACATCTCGCTTTCTTGACTTCGTGATCCGCCCACCTTGGCCTCCCAAAGTGCTGGGGTTACAGGTGTGAGCTACTGCACCTGGCCAAGTCTTGCTTAAAAAAAAAAATCCTTTCCCAATATATATGCTAAATTAAAAAAAAAATATGCTCAGTTCATAATATAAAATTTAAGGATATTTCATTTTTATTTACCATTTAGAAATTTTGGATGATTTATTCCATATGAAGCCATAAAAAGGGAGGAGTTGGAGATCTGGGCAGTTTGAGTTGAGTCAGTGACTTGTAAAGCAAAAGTTATCTGCAAAAATACTGTTAATTTTAAAAGGCTTGTAAACAATTCTAATGCTTGTGTTCATTCTCATAAACAGTATCAAAATGTGACAAAATTATATAAGTGATGATAGTTTTTAAATGTAAGGAATACTTTTAAGATCATATTCTATTGTTTTCTACAATTGAACTGCAAAAAAAAAATTTCTTTTTGAAACATTTATTACTTTAGCTTTGCTCATGTACTCACAGGTGCATTAATCAATGGCTGTTATTACTTGTATCCAGGAAGGCAATTCAATCATTTAAGGGTGACTTATTTTACTTGGGGTTAATTTGTAGGCAGCTTTAGAGCTCTGGGAGTTTAAGAAGTTAGTGAAGGCAAGAAAATGAAAATTAACAGCTTTTGCCCTGTATGGCTATATTACATGGCAGAAATTGTACAAAGTAGAAATAAAAATCCACTGAAAACCCTATGATGGACTTAGCTTGAGAAGTGTCATTGTGCTTTGGGTGTCATTGTCACCACTGGAGGCTATTTTTATGTAAACAGATCATAGGAAGTCTGTAAATCCAAAACACATGAGTAAAATAATCTTCCTGGAAGCAATTGTTTATGATTGCCTATGTCTAAAAACTAATGATGCATTGTCATTTTAAAATGCAAGTGCTTTGCAGACTCCAAGATATGTGTGTGTGTGTGTACATGCATATATATATATATATGCACACTGAAATTTGTGTCTCACTTCCACTTTGAGAAGTAAATGGTTCAGCTTCCATTATTCCCATTTTATGGTTGAGAATATAGAGGTCCAGAAGATTTATTTATTTATTTAATTTTATTTTTTTAAATTTATTTTTTATTATTATTATACTTTAAGTTCTAGGGTACATGTGCATAATGTGCAGGTTTGTTACATATGTATACTTGTGCCATGTTGGTGTGCTGCAACCATCAACTTGTCAGCACCCATCAACTCATCATTTACATCAGGTATAACTCCCAATGCAATCCCTCCCGTCTCCCCCCTCCCCATGATAGGCCCCGGTGTGTGATGTTCCTCTTCCCAAGTCCAAGTGATCTCATTGTTCAGTTCCCACCTATGAGTGAGAACATGCGGTGTTTGGTTTTCTGTTCTTGTGATAGTTTGCTAAGAATGATGGTTTCCAGCTGCATCCATGTCCCTACAAAGGACACAAACTCATCCTTTTTTATGGCTGCATAGTATTCCATGGTGTATATGTGCCACATTTTCTTAATCCATTCTGTCACTGATGGACATTTGGGTTGATTCCAAGTCTTTGTTATTGTGAATAGTGCTGCAATAAACATACATGTGCATGTGTCTTTATAGCAGCATGATTTATTCATACAGCCAACAGACACATGAAAAAATGCTCATCATCACTGGCCATCAGAGAAATGCAAATCAAAACCACAATGAGATACCATCTCACACCAGTTAGAATGGCAATCATTAAAAAGTCAGGAAACAACAGGTGCTGGAGAGGATGTGGAGAAATAGGAACACTTTTACACTGTTGGTGGGATTGTAAACTAGTTCAACCATTATGGAAAACAGTATGGCGATTCCTCAAGGATCTAGAACTAGATGTACCATATGACCCAGCCATCCCATTACTGGGTATATACCCAAAGGATTATAAATCATGCTGCTATGAGGTCCAGAAGATTTAAATGGCTATTAAGTGATGAGGTTAGTTAGTTCTGGCCAAATCACACATGGACCCACGGGAGTTAGTTGCACTTTCTCAGGCATGGAAATAGGAAGCCTAATATAGAGGCCATTGAAATTATTCAAAATACTATAGAATTAATCAGAACTTGAGCAAAGACTGTACTGCAGGAGACAAAAAATAGCGAAGAGTTAAAAAGGACAAGCTTTGGTGGCTGATTGTGCAAGAGTGAAATTAAAAATGAAAATGACTCAGAATTTTAAGTCATTGACACTGATAATAAGAATGTACAATTTTTAAGGTTAACTTTTACTTTGAGATGAATTCAGACTTAAAAAAGAGTTCTAAAAATGGTATAGAGTTTCCATATTCCCTTTACCTAGGTTGCACTAATTAACGTCTTACATAACTACAGTGCAATTATCAAAACTAAGGAGTCTACATTGTTGTGACACTATTAAATTTATAGTGAACTATAAATTTCACACAGAAATGTAGATGAGATATTCAATTTCACTTACTTGAATAAGTAGCTTTCCATCTCCCATTTTATTTTTGCTTGCATTATGAAACACCAATGCTTACTAGACGCTAAACATGAAACATCAGTGAAGCCAAGATAGAATAGCAGAGACCAGGTTTATTGTCCTGCCAGAAAGAACCAAAAACTGAGCAAAAACCCAATACTTTTCAAGACACTAGACATCAAGCAATGGAGGAAGTTGAGTTGATCTTCCACCACAATTTTCCACTCACAAAAACCAATTCCAGTATTGCCAGATGCAACAGGCATTATCTTCTTGAAAGATTCCATCATCTTCCTGGAAGATTCCATTATCTTCCTGGAAGATCCAGGTAGTATAACTATTTCCTCATCACATTGGGTAAGTTGGGTTTAGTAGTCAACTGAGCCTCCACTCTTCCCCCAACAGCAATGAGACTTAATAAATAAGGCAGTGCAAGTATGGCTGGTCACCACTATAATTCATTCCTCCCTCTCCTTGTCAGTTGGGGGATGAACCCTCACCCCAACTGGTATCAATAAAACTAAACAAAGAGTTAAAAATAAGTGCTAGTATACACTCTACTTTCTTCCATCTCTAACTTCACTGATGTCCAGTTGGTAACAGATTTTCCATATCCACTGGGCAGAAGTGAGAATAAATAAAGTGGTTTGAAGTAGGGTTAGCCAACTCCTGTTTCTGAACATAGCTTCCTAACCCGCCAGCATGGCTTGCAGGTTTAATGGATTGCTGAACATCCATCCAAGAGGTAGAAAGTAGTGGTGGAGACAATTCTAGTTAACACTCTGTTTCTACCAGGTCCATTTTTTGGTGTCAGTGGGACCAAATAGGCAACCGATCTGCCTACCCTGGACCTGCAGCGAAAAAACAACATGGGTTTGAGCTCTTCATTTCCATCCTCTACGAAGCAACAGAGCCCTTGGCAAGCTGATCTTACACATCCACTCAGAAGTGAGGTGTTGTGATACTTTTAAAGGGAAGGTGTCAGCAGGTCAAGGGGGAAGTTAACTGTCATCTCTGCTGTCTGCAATGAGGCAGCATGAGTCAGTACCTCATGATTGCAGGAAAGTGTCTATAGGGTACAGTAGGAAGGTGAATATACACACCTAAATGTCCTTAGATTTACAGCTAAACAGAGGACTGCTTTCTAAAAAATGGTTAAATAGAATTGAGAGTAGCATGTTATAATATCATATAGGTTGAGAGTGCAATTTAAAAATCACTTCTAATTCTAAGAACCAGAAAAATCACAGTGTGAGAAAATGTAATCAACAGATGCCAACAACAAGATGAATCGTATGTCGATATTATCTGACAAGATTTTGAAACAGCTTCCATAAACAATTACAAATTCTTTTTAAACAAGTGAAAAAAATTAAAAATCTGCAAATAAATAGGAGTTAGAAGTAGATGGAAATTATAGAACTAAAAGATCTAATAACTACAAAAATTACAGAATGGGCTAAATATTAAAATTGAGATGAAAGGAGATAAAACCGATGAACTTGAGAATAGATGAAGATAATTTATCCAATGTGAAAAATAAACCACAAAAAAGTACTTAAAAAGGTCTGTTGGACAATTCCAAGTGGCTAAATTGATATCACTGCAGTCACAAAAGGAGAGAAGAGTACTTGAAGTATTTGAAAAGTATTTTAAGCATTAATGGCTGAAAACTTCCCTAGTTTGCAGAGAGGCATAAACCTGCAGTTTCAAAAAGCTGAGCCAATTCCAAATAGGATAAAAAAACACATCCATGTAAATACACGTCATAATTAAATTCCTGAAAACTAAGAGCAAAAAAACATATTGAAAGCAGCCGTAGGGAAACAACACAGTAATTATGTACTAACATTGATTTGTATTACAGTAGATTTCTCATTCGAAATCATGAAGACCAAAAGGAAATAACACATTTTATTAAACACTGAGAGAAGTGAACAACTACAGATTTTATATCCAGCAAAAATATCACTAAGAACTAATGGGAAATAAATACATTCTCAGACAAAGAAAAATTAACAGACTCCGTCACTAGAAAACTTATCCTTAACAAGTGGCTAAAGGAAGTTCTCTAAGCAGAAAACAAACAGAAACAGAAGAAAGCTCGAAACTTCTAAAAGGGAAAAGGAATATCAGAATTCATAAAAATAAAGTAAATAATAGATGATCTTCCTTTTCATGAGTTTCTTGAATCATAATTGATGGTTGAAGCAAAAATTGCAATATCGTTTGATGTGATGCCCTATGTATGTAGAAGAAATACTTAAGACAACTTTTTTTTTCAAAAGTGGAGAGGGTGAAGAAACACAAATGGGACTAAGATTTCTATACTTCACTCACTCAAAATGCTAAAACATTGATAAATAATAGAGTACAACAAATTATGTTTGTATATTATAATATCTAAAGTAACCACTAAGAAAACTACCTAAAAAATGGCATACTCTGAGTCACTATAAATAAAACAAGATATAGTCCTAGAAAATGTTCAAACTGCCCACAGGAGTCTAAGAAAAAAGAAACAGGAGAACAAGAAACAAAAGAAGCACGAAGAAAACAATAGACTGCCAGTAAATGTGACTTTAAAAAGGCAACAGAAGAGATCCTTGAGGTGATAGAATTGTATTTCTTTTTTTTTTTTTTTTTTTTTTTGAGACGGAGTCTCGCTCTGTCCCCCAGGCTGGAGTGCAGTGGCCGGATCTCGGCTCACTGCAAGCTCCGCCTCCCGGGTTCACGCCATTCTCCTGCCTCAGCCTCCCGGGTAGCTGGGATACAGGCGCCCGCCACCTCGCCCGGCTAGTTTTTTGTATTTTTTAGTAGAGACGGGGTTTCACCGTGTTAGCCAGGCTGGTCTTGATCTCCTGACCTCGTGATCCGCCCGTCTCGGCCTCCCAAAGTGCTGGGATTACAGGCTTGAGCCACCGCGCCTGGCCTGATAGAATTGTATTTCATCTTGACTGTATCAATGTCACTATTCTGGTTGTGATATCATTCTATCATTTTTTAAGATGTTACCATTGAGGAAAAATGGGCAAAGGGGCATATGGGATCTCTCTTTATTATGTGAATTTGTAGTTATTTCAAAGTAAAATGTGAATTTGTAGTTATTTCAAAGTAAAAAGTTAAATTAAAAATATACAACTACAGTGCGATACTACTACATCCCTATTAGATTGTTTAAAATGAAAAAGACTGATCAAACCAACTGCTGGCAATGATTTGAAGTAACTGGAATTCTCATACTGCTTATGAGAATGTAAAAGTATGCAATCATTTTGGAAGCAGTATGTTCATTTCCTAAAAATATTTACCCATACACCTGGCACATGATGTAACCATTCCATACCTAGATGTTTGTCAAGATGTCAAAGCACATACCCATCTGAATGTTTGTTCAAGAATGTTCATAGAAGCTTTGTTTGTAATATCCAGAAACTCAGTACAATCTAGATATTTTTCAATAAGTGAAATGATAAACAAATTTTGCATATTCATGCAATAGAATACTGCTCCGCACTAAACGATAATGAACTATAGATGAATGCAATTATATAAATTGGTCTCAAAATGATTAAACTGAGTGAACGAATACAGATAACAAAGAGTACATACTGTGTGATTCCAACTTCAGAAAAAGCAACATAATCTATACTGACAAAAAGCAGATTTGTGGTTACTCAGGAGACTAGGGGGAGGCAGAAGATAAAAAGGAGGGATTTTCCACAGCCACTAAGAATCCCTGGTGGTGATCATATTGACGGAAATGTTCACTATCTTGATTGTGGTGATAGCTTCTCAGGGATACATTTATGTAATAATATGTTAGATTATAACTTTAAGAATGTTCAGTTTAATGTTTGTTTCAAACTTACCTCAATAAGACAATTTAAAGCAAAATATCTCTGTAAACCCCTTATTTTGGGTTACTTATGAAAGGCAAACAGATGACATGCTATTATCTTCACTGTACAGATTAGGAAATTGGATTACTGTGTTGCGCAGGGTAAAATTACATATTAGCATTTCAAAGTCCACAAGAGATAATCCCCTTTAGGAAACTGGAACTCCTCCTCTTTCTCTCCTTTATACCAGGACTTTCACACTCTGTGCTCAACACAATATATCTATCATATTTTTTAAGAGACATCAATTTTCCACTGTTACCATTTGTCATGCTAAGTACTGGGTAGATTACATTTAAAAATATGCTCTGGACCTTTGAAATATTGTATCAAAATAAGCATATGGCTTCAGTTTAAGAGCTACATTTTCTTTTCTGACAATTTAAAATATTATATTACAATGGCTGAACCTATAAAACAATTGTTAAATATTTAGAACTATTATGATTTCAAATGTTTTTGAGAGAGAATACTTAATATTTACTGCTTTCACATGCTACGTTTATGCTGGGAACTTTATATATTTTATATCATTTGACCAACATAGAAATCCGAGTTAGATATTGTTATTTACTATGAAATCTGGAAAGAGACAGATTAAGAAATTCAGTCAAGTTAATAAGGATAGAGGGAGTTTTTTTTTTAATTTTCAGGGAGGTTTTTAAAATCAGAATTTATCTATTCTATCAATAGATTTCTGTCTTGTCAATAGTTTTCTGTGAATTCTTCATATACACAGATAGTCCACAGCGCGCATATATATATATATATATAAAATATCCAATTTAAATGGTATCTGTGTAATCTTTGTAATGATATCTATGAATTTTCTTCATTTAAAAACATTTAATACATATTCAAACCTATCTAATCACTTCTAATATAGGGAATAAGATAATAGGTTTAACAGTAAATTGCAGTGCTCATAAAGACATTGGAAAGACAGAGGTTAAGCTAAAAATGTCAGATGTCTTCTTTTCATATTTCAAACATTTAACTTTATAAATCATAAAATTATAGAGGATAAATAGAAAACCATGTAGGTTGATGAAAGCATCTTTCTCTGACGCCACCTCTATCTAACACGAGGAGTGAGGCAGAAAAGAAGAGGAGACCCGTTACTTGAAATCATCACATGATTTCTGTGAAAGAGTGAGAGGTCAGGTTTGTTGTCTCTCACAGACCACAGTTTATTTCTGTGGAGATTACTTTGAGGTTCCCTTAATGCAGGAAAAATGTTACTCAGGTTGGAATATTGTCTTTGTAGTTCTAAATAGCAGGAAGTAACTCAAATCATTTTGGAAGGTTTTAAAGCTTTTATCTCAAAATTCCACAATTTAGAGTTCCAGGAAAAAAAAAAAAAAGCAAAACTTTGGGAGCTGTGTGTTTTTACAGTTCCCGTATGCTTCGTCATACCATTACAAATGCTTCATTATGGAACCAAAACAAAACCACAACTCTCAGTTGGTTCTAGTGGTGTCTGGATTTTCTCTCAAATTGAAATTGAAACGAGAATGAAATATTGAAGGCCATACAAAACGGCAAACAATAGAAAATTGAATTCTTTCTAAACCAACTTGTATTTTGAAATTTTTCTAACCAAATCTGATGTCTCCACCTCCATATTAGTTGACAATACAAATACAATATTAAAATTACATATCTGACAATGGGGCACTGTGGGAGGGCCAACCCTGAAGAATGGAGAAAGAGGTAAGAGTGAGTAAAATAAAGTTTCTTAAAAGAATAGACAGGCGATTCTTAAGGATTAATAGGCATTACCTACATTCCCAAAGGAATAAACTGTAACCCAAACAAACAAAGAAAAAGGGTCAATGAAATAATGTTAGAGATGTGCAGCAGAATTAGAGATTGGAGTGAATGTGAGTGCCGGGGGAGGACAACAGAAAAAGTATGAGACAATATTTCGAAGACATTTAAACATTAATAGTTCATTGAAAGACTTTCAGCAGAAAATTAACTTGACCAGCTGTGTTTTTAGAAAAAAAAAAAAAGATTTTTTTGAGGGGCACACTGGAGGCAAAGAGACCAGACAAGTTCTGAAAATATTTCGAGAAAGAGTGAGTGTTGTAACTAAAATCATGCCAATGGGGAGGAGGAAGTGTTTAAGAAGCAGAATGCATGTGACTTGATGACCCTGGGTAAACAGGGACAGAGAAAGAGCCAGCGTAGAAGGATTTCCTAGGTGACTGAAGAAATAAGGAGACAGACCATCATGGTGTAGATGAAGGCCAATTCTGAAGAAGATTTGGGGAGAGGTTAAGGGGCCAATTTGTGGACATTTAGAGTATGATGTTTGTGTGCGCCTAAGAACATGTCTGGTTGGTACTTGTATTAGTCAGAGTACTCCAGAGAAAAAGAACTAAAAGAATATATAGAGAGACAGATAAATGAGAGGGTATGTATTAGAAGAATTGACTTATGTGATTACAGAGGCTGAGAAATCCCATAACTGAGTTGGGGATGCTGATAGCATGGTTCATTCCAAATCCAAAAGCCTCAGAACTAGGGAAGCAAATGCTGTAAGTCAGTCTAAGGCAGCATGCCTGAGAAACCTGGGGGATGGCTGCTGTGAGTCTTGAAGTCCAAAGGCCTGAGAGACTAAAGTTGTGATGTCCAAGGTCATGAAAAGGAGGGTGTCCCAGCTCCAGGAGGGAAAGGGAGCAAATTCACCTTCTGCCTTTTTGTTCTATCCTGGACTCCAGCTGGTTAGATAGTGCTCTCTCACGTTGAGGGTGAATCTTCCCCACTCAGTCCTTGATTCACACACCAATCTCTTCTGGAAATGTCCTCATAGACACACCTTAAAATAATGCTTCACTAGCTATCTAGGTATTCCTTAATCCAGTCAAGTTGAACCTAAAATTAACCATCACAGTACTGAATACAAGGCATGGTATAATAGGAAGTGGGATAAAGTGATGAAAATAAGAAAAGCAAAATGGAATAGACATACTCTTACCCTGATGGAATTTTCCATCTATGGGAAAACAGTAAACAGTTGTAGGAATTGGTTTTAATTAGTGCTATTACTGCATGGAAGAGGCTGGAAGAATATGTAATGATAGCTTCTAACAGGTAGATTTAACCTAGTTTGGACCACAGGGTCCCTTCGCTATGAAAGGTATACTTAATTTGGCCCTGGAGTTGAGTGGAGGTTGGCAAGGTGATTATATGCAGCAGGGGAAGCACTGAAGTAGAACCTTTAACATATTTACAAAATAAAGCTGGTGAAACTAATCAGTCTGACCTTACAGAAAAGTGTACTACATTCTGTGAGCTATAAGATCTAAGGTTTGAGGGATTTTTAAATGGAGAGTTACATGCTATGGAGAACTAGAGCTCAGAAACATTAAGTCATGGGGATATTGGTAAAATTCAGTCTTTAGAAAATATTTCCAAAAGATTAAGACAGGCAAGGGTCTCCTTTTTATGTCAGAAAGTAATATGATGATCTAATTTGTCCTGTTATGTAATGCTATGAGATAATAAAATATTTGAAGGAGAATATTAATAATAATAGCAGATATTAATAGTAATGACTTAAAGTTTACTAAAATATTACAAATCATTTTAATCGTCATCCTACTAGTTAACTGTGACAAGTTAATTATTTAAATTCTTTCACCTATTTAAGTTTGGTTGTTATTTTTATTTTCAAAGTGGGAATATTAACAGTTATTTTGCTGTTAATACATGGTTGCTATGAAGTTACATACTATAATAGATAAAGGGTGTTTATATTAGTGACTGGCACACAGGAAGTGCTCAGAAAATGTTACCTATTTTTACTATTATTAATACACTCATCACCCTCATAGATATTTACACATTAGACTATTACAATTTTATATCACCTTAATGTAAACTATTTTATTATACCATGTCTTAACTTGAAAGAAGCTAAGATGCAGAATTGTAGGTATTGCTAAGAATATGGGGAGATATTAATCATTTTTCTCTTGTGCTGTCACAAGGCTTGGCATGTGTAGTCATCCACAGCTCATGGTTTAAGTGAAATCCACAGCCAAAGATAAGCCAAGGAGAGCTTACTTATGGTATGAGTGTAGCACGGAGACAAGGTTATTGACTTCACATTGACACTTGGCTCTCTACAGGAATGCCCTTAACATTTATTACTGGAAATACTCCTTATTGTTACTGGTAGATAGTATAAAAGGTATGGGTGGAGTTCTACTTTAATTCACAGGGAACAGAAAGACTTAAGGAGAGAAATACATTACGTTTATCAATATAACCCATCAGTGGCCATATATCTATTTCATATTAATTTATACAAGAATCTCTCAAGGTAAAAATTATCATCTTTCTTAACTACTCCTGACGCATGAGTCTTAGAAAGGATAAAAGACTTCCCCAATATCTCACCACTTGTAATCACAAGACAACAGGTTGCAATCCAGTTTCTAAAGCTCCTAGTGATGCACACGTGTTCCAAGCCCCTTTCGTTTCTGATTTCCGCTGGTTCCCACCCTCTCTAGGCTCCTTTTCCATAATATATTATAATAAACTTAGTGCTATTTTGATTTCCACATGCTTTTTCATGGTACCACTATCATAAGAGTGGGTGTGTGTGTGTCTGTGTGTATTGGAGGGGGACAAATTTTACTAAATTTCAAAGATTTGCAGTTGTTTCAATAAATATATTAGAGTTATACCACTTTCAAAAGTTCCTCAGCCGTTCCTCAACTAGGAACTTGTCGCTAAGTTGCCATTTACATTGATCCCAAATAGAATTGGGCTCCTCTCTCTTCTTTCTCAGTCTCACCTTCTAGTACCTCGCCTAATGCCAGTTTCTCAAATCCTTCTGACACTGGGGGATTCTGCCTTGGATTTTCTTTTCCTTTCTTTCCCCCAGAATATTGAAACCATTTCCACAATGGTTTGATTCCCAAGAAGAATTTGTCTTTTACTCTTTGAAATATATGTAAAGCATTTAACCAAATCTCTGACACAGAGTAAGAGCCTGATTCTCAGTGGCTTTAAAAACTGCAGCAAAAAAAAAAAAAAAAAAAAACCTTGAGGATATTGACCTCATTTAGGTGAAGGGAATACTCAAAGAATATGGTCAAAGAGTATGTATGTGATGATGGAGGCTATGCATAATTCTAATCTTTCCATCTCTATCTCAACCCTTTTTTTCTCCCATGTAAGAATATATTAAAAAGGTGATAATGACCTTGTTTAAGGGACAAGTTTCAAGTAGCTCTAGTTTATGTTTTAAAAAGTTAAATGATGTGGAAAATTGAAGGTAGTGTTTTGTGCACATTTATGAGAGATTCTAATGCCTGATACTTAAATATCACTTTGAATTGTAGAGACAATTTTCACATATTTTTCTATGTGTGAACATTGATCATGATTTTCTTCAGTTCATATTAATATCAAGGTTTAAAGGTGGTAGAGAAAAGGAACAGGAGAATGGTCTGGCTTCTGGCTAAATGATCATTCCTCCACATAATGTGGGCCCAGTGGGGATGGAGGGGAGTAGATTGTTACCATTTTTAAATGAGATAATTAGTAAAAGTGCTTGACATCATCTTTATTTTAGAAAGGGTTTAACAGATGAGATTTTGATTCCAATTTCAGAGTGGCTCCTTATTTAAAGAGTAGGGTTAATGCTGTGCTGAGTGTTCACATGGACGTATGAGAAAACTGCTGCAAAACAATAGATTAAAGGTTGGACTCAACATTTTACATTTTTAAAGGGTTGCCAAAGGGAAAGTCTATAAAGTAAGAGCATAACCCCTAGGAACAAAACAAATGTACAATACCTCTACTAAATCTAGCAGTGCAACACAAGAAGAAAGTGGGGAGAAAGGAAAGGAGAAAGAACATAGGGAGCAAGAAGTGGTTAGGGAAATCTTTTGAACAGAGGAGTTGAGGGGGCAGTGATCTTTCAGCTGAATCTTTGAACAATGGCTAGAAATTGATAGAAAATGGACAACAGAGAAAACACTGATATTTCAGCAGAGAAGAGTAATAAGAGTGGAGATGTGAATACTGGAATTAATATGGACACTCAGGAGGTCAAATGGAGTCAGTATAAAAGAAATGTTAAATAAACGTTTGGATTCACATTTACTTTGTACTCTATCATATACAATATCTTTTTTTTCTCCTCACAACTCCATAGATAATGTTGAAGTACTTCATACCTTCTGAGATAGTTTTGAGAAGGGATTGTCCAAGAGGAACTAATTGTAGAATTACCTAATTAAATCTTCTAGTTTTCTATTCTTCAATGGTCCTGAGTGGGTCATGAGTACTTGAGGATTCAATTTTTAATAAATTCACTACAACCCAACCTTGCCACTTTCAATAGAGTTTCTTAACACTGACATTGTGGGATGATGACCACTTGTGGAATTCTGGTTGAGAGATAAAATGGCCTTCATAAGCACACTTCACACTAATCAGACTTAAGGATATTTAATATTTCCCTTGATACCATCTACCAAACGAAGTACATTTACATGCATTCTAGAATGTCTTTCTGTAACTGGAATAACACCTACACAAAGGTTCTGCTATTAATAAAATATGCAAAAAATATCTCAGAAAGACTAACATTAAAGAGGTATAAAATATAGGCTTTTCTAGTACATCGATCTAGTATGTTCCTGTTACAAGTCTTCCTATTATTTAAACAGCTGAACTGGCAGCTTTAAGACCCTTTAAAAGTTAATAGTGCAATTTCAGTGAGACTCTAAAGTCCACATGTGCTTTAATGGATATTTTAATTACACTATTTTATACTTGTTTCTATATGTGTCTAGAATTATATGTTTATAACCATCCATATAAGTTACATTCTTGTAAATTTTTATATTTAACTTTTTGTAACTGAAATAGCGTTATGTTTCACTTTTGTTATTTTTCAGGATATCTGTAATGTTTTCAGTTGTACAATATACAATATTTTCACAGGTTTCAGTGCTCACAGAGTCGCCTCAAACACTGTGAAAAAAGGAAGTTGACAAATCTTTTCAAATAAGACAATCACTTCATTTCTGTCCATTATGAACTTGTGCTTTCTTTGTAGTGTATTTTGGCTTGAAATACATTTTTTTAAAAGCCACAGAAATAGATTTTAGGAATGTCTTGGCCATTTTATCTGGGTTTCTCAACAAATATTCATTCAGTATCGACTACTTATATGCATACCTTATTGACTCTAACTTTAAAAGTTGTTTGATATCATAGATCAATAGTCTATATGTTTTTGAATTTTGTATTTTTACAGAGTTTTAAACAGAAAATATACTATTAAAAGTTGAATGGTTTGGATTTGTGTCCCCGCCCAAATCTCATGTTTAATTGTAATCCTCAGTGTTGGAGGAGGGGCCTGGTAGGAAGTGATTGAATCAACTATCATGAGACTAGCAGATTTCCCTCTTGCTAGTCTCATGACAATGAGTGAGTTCTCATGAGATCTGGTTGTTTAAACATGTGTAGCACCTCTCCCTTCTTTTTATTCCCCTTTCTCTAGCCATGTTAGACATGCCTGCTTCCCCTTTGCCTTCCGCCGTGATTGTGAGTTTCTTGAGGCCTCCCCAGTCATGCTTCTTGTACAGCCTGTGGAACCATGAGCCAATTAAAGCTCTTTTCTTTATAAATTACCCAGTCTCAGGTATTTATTTATAGCAGTGTGAGAACAGACTAACACAAAAGTATATGGAAAATTTATAAGCAATACCTTGTTGCATTTCTTCCTCCCTTCTTTCCTCTTTTCCTTTATTATTCCCTTTCTTCTTTTCTTTTATCCAGCCTCCATTCCTTTTCTTTCCTTCTCAGCTTAAAATAACAGTTAATAAAATTGACCCTTTATTCTTTAGATTTTATTTATTTATCTACATACATAGAGTTATTAAATCAAGCTACTTAGTAGCAGAATCTCTGATTCAGTCTTCAAAAAATTTGAACCTTACTATCACCATGTAATAATAGAATAATAAAGTATTAGTGTCAAGGCCTATAAAATAAAATGTATGTTTTAAAAAGATAGGCTCAGTCAGTAAATTCTGATCAGAATTTTCATTATCAAAGACATTTAATAAGTGATGATCTGAAGTGAATATAATGATAGGCATTGTGCACTGGAAAAGCTCTAGCACAAAAACTTTTTCAAGTATTTTGACTACATGTAGGTAAATACTCTAAGCACACTTTATCAACTACTTCATTATGAAATTTTATGAAATATAAAATATAGTGTAAATATATCTTTTTAATCACATAGATCAAGGACTAGAAAGACTCTCCATTTAGGGAGAAACCAAAAGCTGAGATGATGGAGATAATGGGGAGAGTAGAACATGTTCATCAGATGTAGAAGGAAAATACTTGACATACTTTTGGAACTTGATTTGTAGTGTGTGAAATGGTGAAAACATAAAAATTTGTTTAAGTTATGTCAACTTGGAATCTGAAAGACAAGATTTAAATCCTGTTATGACTGAAACCATATATGTATTTGGTTGAATACATTATTCTCTAAGAGTTTTTTTTTTTTTTTTAAAGAACAACTCAAGTTTATAACAACAAAAATGATAGTAATGCAAATTCTTCAGAGAGCATCTGGCTCTGGGCTCTATTTCCTGAGAAATTATGTAACTGTTGCATAATACGTCAGTATGCCAAGGCAGAGAAGTCAGAGGAGAGTGCTGGAAAATGGAGAAGGTGCTGATTTAAGCCTTATCAGCTTCTAAGGATTGTTTGGACTGCTGTTCTCGTTCCTTCCTCAGGAAGCCAAGATTTGCATGGCTGCTTCTGGATGAGTCATCAGTTTGGGTTCACTAAGCTCTTCTGTGGCTTGGTAGGGAAGGATCCTATGTCAGGAAATCTGGGATATTTACTGACACTCATGTATGTCTGTAGCTAGTAAGCACAGTTGATTTGAATCTACACAAAATGAGGCTGAGGTCAGAGGTTTGATCTCTGTGTGGGCCATTTGGCTTTTTTTGGCGTAGTGATCACAGATTGTACCTCACCCTGACTAGCCAAGTGTCTTGCACATATGAACTACTCATGAGAGAACAGACAAGTTTCTATGTATGTACTAACCTCAAAAAAAAATTCCTTCTCTAGAAAAACAACTCAAGCATATTGTCATCACTTATTGGCACCAACTTCATTTATTAGATGAATTTGATTGTTAGAAAATTCAATGGATTTTTGATATGGATTTCTGGTTTGCAATGACATAAATAATTCTTCAGATAATGTTGTTAATGATACTCCTTTAAATTAAATAAAATTAGAGTATTAAAATGCCAGAATATTAGCCTTCAAAATTATAAGTGACCATTAGAAATAGTTTAGACACCACTTGCAGAATTCTAACGCTGGTGAAGTTCCATTACTGAAATATACTAAAGAAAATAGATTTATCTCAGGTGAGCTTATGTAGTGTATACATGTTGTGTAAATAAGGCTTGTATTTTGCTTTAGGAAACCACCTCTTCCTCACTCTTAATCCACATCTTTATGTAGGATAACTTCACTTTTGAGACCTAGAAGTAACCTCAGGATTCATGCCTTGGTAATGAAATTTAACTAGTGACATTTTTGGTAACTCTTGTACAAGGGAGATTTCCCTCTGCCTTGATGAATTAGGTAGCAAGATGAAATTTGGGCACTGTTAGGGTCATTAGAAGAAAAGGACCTACCTGAAAATAAGGCTAACCAGGAGAAAAACAAGGGCAAGGGATGGAGATGGGGTTGGGTGGTGGTGGTAGACACAAAACCAAAAACAAATCAACAAAAAACAGAGTCTTAATGGCATTTTTGATACAACCATATGTGAAGGTAAACTTTGGTACTTCAGAGATTTATAAAGTCAATAAATCCCACTGCCTTTCTGGGGGCTTTGAATCAGTGTTATTATATTTCTATAACTTGCAAATGTAAAATCCCTAACTAATAGAAATAAGACCTTTATTTACTCGAACACATTTTTGAACATCTAATTTGAGCTTCTGACTTATCACTCAGCTATATTTTAATAGAATCTGATAGAATATTTTTCTATTATATATACATATGAAATGTAAATTATCATATCATCCATGATGTAACATATAAAATGAAGTGCCTTTTCAGAAAAAAAATGACAAAATTTGCATTCATTTAAGGAACACAAAAATGAACATCTGCAAGCAATAATAGCATGCAGATTAATGTTTCTTCCTATTCCCGCAGCAATAGTCATGTCACATTATAGTTTTAAAGATCTAAAATCCTAACAAAGGCAAAAGGTGTTTTAAAATTGAAATGCAGAATTGCCAAAAATATTTAAATAATGCAGCTGCAGTGCTGGGTCTTTTTTAAAAGTATCTTATCTTGCAATATTTAATCTCATGTCAGCCAAGCTTGATGAAGCATCAAAGCTCAATTCACTCAAGCACATGGGATGTTACATTTGTTGTAAACATATTACATATCATAACTAGTACTTTCATATTCTATTGATTTTCACTATGTGTCATGACTAGATAGGTTATTTCATATAGATAGAGTTCACACTATAGAAAATGACATTTTTATTTTAAAAATAGATCATTTAATGCCCTTTGTCTATTGGTGTTTTACAATCATACCATATCAACATTATCTGTACATTATAATGAATCAATAATGTTGAAAACATCAGAATGAAACATCAAAATCAATTTGAACTTGAACAGGAAATAGTATTTTTAGTGAGGCATTAACAACCAAAAAACTGTTAGGAAAGAGAAAGCTTCAAATCTAGTCTCTCCTTTTTAAACTGGATTTCTAAAATGCATCAGATTTATTATGAAAACTACAGAAAAAAAGCTTAAGAGATGAAATGCAGTACAAACGGGTGAATGGCTAGAATAAAAGTCAGAATTGAGTACACCTTTGATATCAACTTTTACATTGTTATTCTTTCTTCAACCTCTCCTATATGTGAGAACTCTTAATAGAGAATAAAGTGCTATCTGTTTTTTCTCTTTCTTCCATCTTTTATATTATGGCATTCTATCACATTCCCCTTCAAACTTTCCCTGTCAACTTGAATAGCTACTAATGCAGAAGGTTCTTTTATGTGGCTGCTGGTAGGAAGAGCGGGGTCATAATTCAGATGTTATGCTTTCCTTTGGGTCAGTGCACAACTTTCTTGCCTATCTAACAAACAAATGACAACTCTACATCAGAAGGATCAAGATCAAACCCATACACTCTAAATGAATAGATTTCCTTTTTCTCTTACAAAAGAGGAAATACCACTTCCCCACCCCTTCCTCTGAAAATGCATGACCTGCTTCTGATGTCCTGGAATTTAGAAAGTTGGAAGGTGGAACAGATAGCTCATCTATCAGGCCATGATGTTCTACGTACCTAAATTAACAGGCTTCTTGACCTCACTGATTAGCCTTAAGAGAAGATTTAAATCTATTTCCTCAGGGTTCTAATGAGGTAAGTTTTGTCTAGAATAAGTCCCAAAGTCTCACATGACAAAAAGGAAATTCTTCATACACAGTAAAGAGAAAAAAGAAAAACAAAAATCTTAAGAAACAGAACAAACTTTTGTCCAATTACTAAGGCAGAAATTGTGTGAATGTGTGTGTGTGTGTGTGTGTGTGTGTGTGTGTGTGTTAGTCTCGGCTCCTTTTTATTTTTTGATGGATAGATGATGCTTACCTAGGACAAATACTCATGCAGGTATTTCAAAAATATCTCAATAACTACACAGATAGCCAACTACTTGGTTCATTTTGTTTAAATGGGGTCGTCATTAGTTTAAACAAGAACTCTGGTTTTCTTGTTGGGTTTTGCTTTTCCCTACATAAACTGTGTTTCATGATCGGATGAGTATGACTGTAAGAATGTCAGACCACTACTTCATGTTAAAAAGTCTTCTCACTCCTTCAAACAAAGTTATTTCAATCACAACAATAAAAACTAAACTACTTTAAAAGCAAGTTGATAAACAAAAGGCAAATGTCTCTAACATATCATTTGAAAAATTTAAACCAATTCCGAACTAGACAAATCTGAAGTTGACTCCTAGTTGTCCCATCTGTGGGATGTGGGGATGTGTGAGGTTCTTCATTTCTAAAAAGGAGAAAATAAAACGATGTGTATTCAAGGAGGTAGAGTTGGTAAAATCCATGGCATGAATTAAATACATACAGAAAATGTTAGTTTTATTTCCAACCTAATTTGCAAATATTTTCAAATTTTCTGCTGGCCAGATACAAAGCCTGACAGTGTGTGATGGACAGGTGAGAAGTTGAAAGCTGTTATGACACAGTAGTAACTTTGCTTCATCTTTCTTTTCCAAGTGAAGAGAGAAATTTGTTCTTTACCCTCTCCTCCTCTAACTTTGTCCCTGCTTCGACCTTATTTATTCCAAGCTCAGCTCTATGAAGTTATTATCCAAATCAAGATTACATTTTTCTCCAACTCTTTAAATCAACTTCGTGAGTATCATATCATTCTTGAAATCTGAAATACAGAAATATGAACTCCCCATTTTCTCTGCCCAGAATAGTTCATTTTGACATCTATGTTTCTGTTAATGGTCATACCTTTCACACTATTCTCTCTATTATGCAGTTATAAGAAGTGAGAGGAATGTGATGCAGTATTTTTTTTTTTAATTTTAGATTTAGGGGATATGTGTGCAGGTTTTTTACATGGGTATATTGCATCACCGCTGGGGTGACGAAGTATTTAAGAACAAGTTTTATGGAGTGAGGCTACCCAGGTCTAACCCATTTTTGTCATCGGAATAACAGAGTATCTCAAAACTTAACTTCATATTGTTATGAATGGATTAAACTATCTGTGTGCAGTTCTTCCGGGAGTGCCTGTTACATAGTAATCACTGTAGAAAGTAGTATGTATTGCACCAAATATGTTTATCTGTTATTTTATAAGTACAAACTAAATATTTGCACAGCGATGAAATTAGACTCTCCAATACTCTGCATCTCTACCTGTCTGTTCAACATAGAAAAATTGTCTTAAAATATCTAATAGTCTTCCCGACTAGATAGAAGCTTTTCTTCTTTTATTCCTACAATATTTAATATTTCCTTTTTGAAATGTACTTTCTGCTTCATAGTCATACTATGTGTACGTTATTCTTCTTCTAAAATTAACTGGTCAGCTCTTAGGATCAAGAAAGTGTTTCTTACGCGTTTTTGAATCCTCAAAACAAAAACTTATTCATTGCAAGGACTGAATTGTAAAACTACTTTGAATGGAATTCTAAATTCTAAATATTACTCTACAAAATATTGTTAGTGTTGTATAAAGTACTTTTCACATTTCTAGGTTTTATTGAAGCAGTCCTTCTAGTTTCAACTTTTCTGTTTCCCTGTAGGTTACTAATGAAAAGAACATTGTTGTCTAATCACATCACTAAGTTTTATTAACAATGTGTAGGTTTAGTGTCCTAATTCCTTTAGTTTTTCTATATAATTTATATAAAGAAAAACCATTTGGGGTTTTACTGTGCGATTTTGCAGGAATACAACTTATCTGAGAATGTGTAGTAAATTGATACAATGAATTGTTGAGGTAGGGTTCTAGGGCCTTCATGTGGAGGAGGTGATTAATTACTTAACTGATCAATTCACAGCATTTTTCCCTCCAGAATAAGACTACTTGATGACAACTGGTGACTTGAATTTATTAATTAAGAAATTTAAGTGCATATTTAAGGGAGAGATCCTACGATGGCTAATGATCTTTGCCTTGGCGTGACCTTTATAATGTTCTATTTTTTTAATAGCACAAGATTGTTAGGTCAGAGAATTTAGGAATATTGCAACATATACTTTGCATTCGGTATGACATTAAGAAGAATGGGAAAATGACTAACGAGGAAAAGACAGAAGAGAAAAACCACAATTTGACAGAGAGAAAGCTTTTCTGGGGTTTGAACATAGGACATAAGTACTAACAACTTTCGCCAACGCCCAAGCTTTCATTTAGGTTTGTAGATCATCGGAGACAGTAGAAGAGAAATTGGGAAAATAGCTATTTATTTTGTATTCTACTCAGCTTTCTTCTTAGTCTTTTATCCTATGTTGGAATCATGTGGTGTTTTCTGCCTGTGGCTACTATCAAGTTACTCATTTATTATTTCACGGATTCCTTTTCCCAATATATTTTAAGCACCCACATCAGTCATACATAACAAAAGGTACTAGGGGTGGAATGATTAATGAGACAAGGTTCCTGCTTTCATAGACTCAGAGACAGGATTAATTTTAATTAATTAATTAAAGACAGGATTAATTTTAATACTCTGAAATAGTCTCCCTCCTATTTCCAAAGTAATTATACTTTCAATTCATCTAGAAACTTGAAAACTGATGACGAGTGCTTATCGAGTGAGCTTCATAGTTCTATAGGTGTTGTTTTGATCCTTAATTCCAGATTTCACAAATATTGCCCACAGAATCTTAGATTCTAAAGAATATCTTATGTTATATTATTTTCCATTGATAGTGTTTAAGCCCAATGGCTTTGAAAACCCATAACATTGGTTTTAGCATTTTTAAATCTTTTAAAAACTCAGTTTAATAATGAGAACTGATTACTGCATTTTTCTTATCTGAGTACTAAGCATCTCAGGATTTACCTGTGGGAATGAGGTCTTGGTGCTTACATTGTGGAGTTTTAAAAGTAGCATATTTTGTCTCGTCTTCTTGGAGGTGCTCCTTCTTTGACAAGAGACAGCTGTTTGGGTAGAGGAACTTACTATTCTTTTTTTTTTTTTTTTTTTTTTTTTTTTTTTTTTTTTTTTTTTTTTGAGACGGAGTTTTGCTCTGTAGCCCGGGCTGGAGTGCAGTGGCCGGATCTCAGCTCACTGCAAGCTCCGCCTCCCGGGTTTACGCCATTCTCCTGCCTCAGCCTCCCGAGTAGCTGGGACTACAGGCGCCCGCCGCCTCGCCCGGCTAGTTTTTTGTATTTTTTAGTAGAGACGGGGTTTCACCGTGTTCGCCAGGATGGTCTCGATCTCCTGAGCTCGTGATCCGCCCGTCTCGGCCTCCCAAAGTGCTGGGATTACAGGCTTGAGCCACCGCGCCCGGCCAGGAACTTACTATTCTTGAAGTGGCTCCTCATAGCCTCCTGGTTATTTCAGTAAAATTTCTCAAAGGCTACAAAAACATAGCTTTCTTGAATAGGAAAGGAAAAAATGTTTTGAAATAGGTTTCCTAAAAGCACCATGGTAGGGTATCTTGATGCTATAATTGACACTTAGTAGCCACACATCTGGCCATACACATCTTTTGTACTTATGATTCCATTGGTATCTTTGCTTAAGTAATAACATCCCTGAATCCAAAAGATGAAATAGAGAAATGATGGAAGCAGAAAAATAAAAAATATAGTGGTGGAGCCACTTAAAGGAAAACTGAAACATTAATGGAAACAGAATAATTAAAAAAAAATATATATATATATATAGTGGCCTGAACCACTCAAAGGGAAGCTGGAAAAGCACTACTCCTTATTTAGTACTTTGTCAAAACAGCCAGTTGAAAAAAATAAAAACATAATTCACTCAAAATATTCATGTCAGGTAGAACAACTGCATAGTGTAGCCTAAGGGCATAGATTTTAGAATGGAACAGAATTGGTTAAAATTCCTGCCTCAGTCCTGAAACAGCTTAGACCGGACAGTACTTAAAGACCTTCAGTTTCCTCATCTGTAAAGTTGGAAAATACGATAGTACTTATTTGTTATAAGCATGAACGAAGAATATGTATGTAATATACTTATCATAGCACAAGATGCACTTGATCAAAAAATGTAATCCCCACCTTCCAATAAAGGAAAAAATATATAAACTATAAATGACTTTTTTGTAAATACAACACTTTTTAAATTGACATCAATAAAATTATTGTTTTTGGAAAAACAATAGCCTTAAACATTCCAGTAAATAATTAAATGAGGGAAAAGAGACTTTCTTAATCATTTCTTATCTCTGTTCAAGGTTGGACTTCTGAGCAGTGACATGGTATTCACTCTATTTTTTTCCCCACTGGAATAAGCACACCTTTACATGTATCCTTGTGACCAGGAATTATGTCATTTGGCTTGACACCTGTGAGCAATATTTTTCCAACTGTGTCAATATACTCAACAACACAAAGAAATACGAAATTCCTTCAGTTATTAGGCTATATTCGTGTTCCCTAGATTCTATTTTTAACTAACATGAATCACTGGTTCATACAGAAGGAACATGCAGGTTAAGTACAGTTGTCTCTATAAAAAGCTCATTGGAAGAACTGAACATATTGTGGTTAATTGTGAGCCTCCCTGCACTTTGCTATTGGGTGTGAATTTCAGTGCAACTTCATATCCAGTGAGTCCTCCCTGGGGAAATCAGTTCAGACATTGAAACTCTGCCCTCAGCTAGATGGGGCCATCTTTACAGATATAATCTATCAAGGCTCTCCCATTGGTAACCCCTATTTGATAAAGTTGAAGAGATATGTCCTTCGATTATCCAGCATAGGGAGTAAATGGAGAAAATAGTAAGAGATATTTGTTACATTGAACAAAAGTACATATATGTGACTCATATCCTGTAGTCTTCATAGGAAATCTTTACAAATGGCTTCTTTTTATATACATATATGCATGTATAATATATGTGCATGCAGTGCATATATATTTACATTGGTCATATTAAAATAATTTCTGCAATTGCAGTATTCATTTTTGGGTTGGAGAACTATTATTGGAATCTTTAGGACAGTAAAGGTTTATACAGCAATTAGTATATGCCAGAAATGGAATGTAAAAAGCACGTTACACATATAAATTCATTGAGTTCTTTCTTTGAGCCTATCGAATGGGTACTATCAGTTTCGTCATTTTAAAATAAAGAGTCACCAGAGAAGTTCAGTAGCTCTTCTAGGGTCATGGATCTGGTGTCGCTTCTGCTCCATATTTTCAATCATTGTATCACTTCATGCTATCTTCTCATAAAATTTCTTGGTTATAAAGTTGAAAAGCAAAAGAAAGAAAAAACTAAGAACACACCTTTTTTTAATTTATTAGGACAGTATGTTGTATCCAGGAAGTTCCTTCTGAATCAATATTGGGTTTTTTTGCAGATCAGTTAGGTGTAATTTTGAGATAATTTGAAAAAGTGAATAATTATAACTTTCCTGATTAAATACAGTTTTCAGATCTGTGATCAAAGTTTTAATGCCCCCTCCACTTAAAATAGTTACAGAAAGAATTGTATTAAATTTTAAGACAGTGAAGTATCTGTTGACATACTACCTTTCATTCAGCACATAGCAATTCAGTTCATTTTTCATTTATTCATGAAAGAATTTATTAAACGGTCCAGGATTAGATAACCAAGAAGTTTTATAAAAAGTATGCTGTCAACTAATGGAAAATATGTCTGCAATCCTTCAGGGATGTAATGAGAAACTGAAGTATATCTGTGGACATAACAGCACCTACCCATTCTATTATAATAACAGAGGGGATCATGAACACATTTTTTTGCCTTAGGGTGCATTTTTGGAAGTAAGGAGAGAAAACAAATTGGAAGGAGAGCAGATGCAAGTGCTTTCAGAGGACATAATAAAGGGGAAATGGCTCACAATAGGACAAGGCAGATTTGGGGGAATTTTAGTGTCAATAAAATGTCAATGGTTAACCTTCTTGCTAAGTCTGTGTGCCAGGACATGGATCTCAATAAATGTCTTATGTTATAATTTTAAGTTTGACAAAGGTGAGAGTTGTAACTAGCAATGGTCCACAATACTAAAATGACATGTTTCTACTGTTTTCATTCTTTTGTTACCTTTAAAAATTTTCTTGCAATTATCTAAAAATCATACACATTATTTAAAATTTTTCCATTACAAATACTTACTAGTATCTTCCCGAGATTTTGGGCACTCTGGTTTCTTGTTCTATATGCCAGTCTAAGACTTCCTATAATAGAATCAATGTTTGGTTTTACTTTATTCCTCAGATGGGAATTTTTCTTTATAGTTGCTTTGAGGTATGTACATATACATATACATACACATATACATATGACAAGGTCTAGCTCTGTTGCCCAGGTTGGAGTGCAGTGGCATGATCTCAGCTCACTGGAACCTCCACCTCCTGGGCTCACATCATCCTCCCACCTCAGCCTCCCAAGTAGCTGGGACTACAGGCATGCACCATCATGTCTGGCTAATTTTTTATTTTTATTTTTGCAAAGACAGGCTTTTGCCATGTTGCCCAGTCTGGTCTCAAACTTGTGTACTTAAGTGATCCACCCACCTTAATCTCCCAAATTGCTGGGTTTACAGGCATGAGCCACTGTGTCTGGCCTTGAGGTATTCATTTTCATGTAAAATTTGGATTTCCCTTTAGAAAGACAAAGCATCATAACAACTGGAAAGCTGTTCTTGGGTCCTGTGAAAAGTGTATCCCACTTCTGGATCTACTCCACGGATCTGGTGTCACTCCTGCTCCATATTTTCAATCATTGCATCACTTCATACCATCTTCTCATAAAGTTTCTTGGTTATAAAGACACTCCTGTTTAAAATACTGCTCTTCTAAGCTTGTTTTATGTTGTTCAAGGAATTGTTCTTTATAATAAATATATATTTAGTTCACTTCACTTTACTGTCTTATGCACATATTTTATTAGAATTAGCTTGTCATTTTAAATCTTTATGATCTCCAACAAATTCATGCCATGGGGTCCAATCTCTGTAGCAGCTGCGTACCACATCATCTTACATTGACATATCTTTGTAATGAAAGGTAAACTTTTACAAATGTATGCCAATTTAATGGTACAATGAATGTTTTATAGACTTTTAAGTGCTTTATATTGTTTGTCATACGAAAATTATATAAATGAAGAAAACAGTCTTGAGCACTTAGCTTAAAATTTTGTTATATATAATTATGTGTGTGTGTGTGTGTGTGTGTGTGTGTGTATATATATATATATTCTTTCAAAGCTTAGAGAATAACTTATTCTCCGAAGGTAAAACTTTGTTGTGAGGGAAAACTATGTTTAAAATGCAGCATGATTATTAAATAGTTTTATTTCTATTATGAGCAGATAGTAAACAGTGATTCAATATAATGAAAAAATACTTTGCAATTATAAAAAGGTGAATACAATAGAAATTTGATTCTATGTTTAATTCCAGAAGCTGTGAGGCATGATAAGTTGGATCATGTCTGGCAGAGAACCACAGAATGCTGATCAGCTTAGAAACTTAACAGTGATGGAAGGTGAAATGAATTTGACTTAGAACAGAGAGTATTCAGAGCAATAGTGTCAGGATGAGCAAATTCAAATCAAGTAGGTTTTATCAAATCTTACTTATCATTTATTAATTCATTTATTTAATAATAATATTACTGAACATCTATTAGATCTCAGGCATTGCAGTAGGAGACAAAGTGCTGAGACAAACACATTATCTGCCCTCACAGAACTTATAACCTAGAGTACTACAATTTCTGATTCATAATAATTCTGTATTTCCTAAGTACCTATAAATCCACTTGTAGAGACCATCAGGAGAATAAAAATATTCATTGGATAATTTAATTCAAGCCAGAAAAGTGGAAGGCCAAGATTTATGAGTAGAAACACAATGTGCCAATGCATATTCTGTCAGACTCCATACATAATTCTAAGTCAGAGCCATACCCAGTACCAGCAAGCTGAGGGTAATTTCCATGGGTTCTCTGTGTTAGGAGCTCTGGACCTTATTTTAAAACAACAGCAATAATTTGAGGAGAAATCCAATAGAGAAGAAAGGAGTAATTACATCATCTGATGTTTAAAAATGCAAACAACAAAACAAAATTCTGAAGCTTCTAGACAAACAACTAGTTCATAACTATCCCTTCCACTCCATTTTCCCCATGTACGTAGGAAGAGTGTAACATAATTAGTTAAGCACATGGACTCTGGCACCAGACTGTCATGTTTTCAGTCTCACTCTACTGCCTTCCAGCTGTGTGACATTAGGCTGTGCCTCAGTTTCCTCATCTATAAAGTGAGAATGGTAATAACAACTTCCTCAGAAGGTTATGAGAATTAAATGTATTAATATCTGTAACATTGTTTAGAGCAGGGCTTGGTACAATAGTCTGCAGTCCTTTTAAGTTTTAACTCTTGTTATTAAAATCACAGTCAAGGGAGTAAGAGTATCTCCAGGCTCATATTTTATGATTACACATAAACTCATAAATCCCTTACATGACTCGTTTACCTCTGAAAAAAAATGAAAAGGCAAACGCAAATGATGATTTTCCTAGGCAAGGCATGTGTGCTTAGTAATAGTAAGCATTAACCTTGGTGAGGTCAAAGAAAGTCAAATGTGAGTGTAGAAGCTTCTTCTCCCATTACAGTCAAGGCTCTTAGGCTAAAAGCAAGAGGAAAACAGGAAGGTGCAGAAATTCTAGGAATTCTCTTTCACATTAATTTAACTTTGTTGTTGTAATTGATTAGATCAATGATTTGGCCATAGTAGTGAATAGATGTAGTGTAATTGATTTAGAGTAATGGTTTTCAACTGGATGTACAATCCCCTAGAAGTCCTTTGGGAAATGTGTTGGGGCATTTGGTTGTCATGAGAAATGGAGAAACCCTGCTGTTATTTAGTAAGCAATTGCAGATACTAGAAGCTCTGTATTTGTATGGGAAATTCCTGTATAATGACTGATTATATTGTTTGCCATGAATTTCTACTGATCCGTTGAACATACATGCCTGTGTAAGACCTGTTCTAAATAAACGAGCCTAGCAAAGTCAAGAATTTTTGTGTTGTTTCAGTACACGAAGATATTTCCAGTAATGCAACTCACCATACAAATTGAGGAAAACTTGTACTTTGTCTTGTTAAGAACTTTACCAAGAGATGTTCACCATTTCTCAAAATCACATCACCAGTGGTACTGTGTTTCTCTGGTTTTGAGATAACAATACAATAAGATGAATCAATTTACATTTGTACCTTTAGCATTCACAGGGATGACACCTAGAGGAACATGCATCTTCCTATTTCATTCATTATGGTTACTAGCATAGTTATGTCTAAGCATTTACTTATTAAATGTATAGAATTTTTTATAAAGTAATTTCTTCCTTTTCTCCTTCATATCATAGTTAAAACATTATAGATAGATAGATAGATAGATAGATAGATAGATAGATAGACAGATAGATGACATGTTAAGTCTGATGAAATTGAAAACCAAAGGCTTAGAACCTTGTACGAAGATGATTAATTTTTGATACTAACGGTTTCTATGGAGAGTTCTGCCTGTAAGTTTTTTCCACGATATAATATGTTCTAGATTTTTCTTGTCTTTAATTATCATTTCTGTGTGTTTTTGTGTGAGAGAGTGTCTAATGATGACCTATCAGTAAGGTAATTCATTAAGAATTTCAAATTTAATTGAATGGATACATGACTTGTTTTGTATTTGTCATGTTTTAGTAAAAAGTAAACTAATAAAAATACCAGATACTAGGGTAATTTATTGACTGATTTCTCCTTTTTTTTTTTTTTAGATAATTTAAGTATACCATTAGATACTTAGACTTACTGACTAATTACAGTGGACAACTGTATGTTGGGAGTTGGCAACCTGCTTATTAACTGGAAACATGAACATGAGGTCATTCAGTAAAGCATTTATAAGTTGGCTTTATAGAAACAATATTCCATCAAAAAGTCATCATCCTTTAACTCTGATTATATTGTCATGTTTTTATAAACTGCTCTTCAAAAAGTCTGAATTTCAATCTTTGCAGTGATATGGAAAACTCTACACTTGCATTTATATTTTCAGTTCTGATAATAGTTTTACAAGTGAAAACAAAAGCAATAAAAGTAACCATAGAATGTTACGAAGCAATCATTACAGAGCTGTGGAAAATTGATTATACGGAACATCCAAACATTTTAGAATTGACTTTACAAGAAAAACCTTATTAAGAAAAACACTATTGGCAAAAGAAGGAATATGAAAACAATAGGAATATACATGACAACTAGTGAAATAGAAAATGGAATATAAATGTCATATTAAAATGTGAACTAATAAAATACAATATTGTTTGTTTATATTTCTACGTGAGTACCTTAATGGACAGAAAAATCTTGAAACGGCATGGAGATGAACTAGATGCCTAAGATTCATTTTCTTTGATTACTAATGAATAATTATATTCAATTTCAGAACTGTATCTTCCCAAGTACTTGCAATTGGTGTGTCTTTTCTCCAGTAAGATATTTTCCAGCAGCACTGTGTGTGTGTGTGTGTGTGTGTGTGTGTGTGTATGTGTGTGTGGGGGGGGGATGGGAGATTGAGGGCTTTTGAACTTAGGACTACAAAATAATATAGAACACCAATCAGTATATTCTATAGAAAATACGGACAGCATATTTTAAAGATTTAAAATAGAATTTGAAATTCTGATTTTTTTTGTACATTATGCTCTTATAGATTCAGATAATGGTTTTGAAAAAGAGAGAGATTCTGTTTGTTTATTTAATTAACTCCTAGGATTTCCTGCAAAGACATTTGGGATTTTGAGGGAATCACGGAAATGATGTGGAAGGACTTGACCCACCATTGTCAAGAAATGAATCCTATTGCAATAGGGTATTTTACCTTTTGGATCTCTTAGGCCTGGTTTGCAGTTCTACATTTTTCACAAGCTGAGCGATGTAAAGGTCTGGAAGTGCATTTATGCTGTCCTGTCCTCTCTTCCCTCCTTGGGGATGTGAACCTTGCTTCAATTTATTCCCATTCTTTCTTTATTTTCATTTTCTCCCTCCCATCTCTGTGTTTTGTTCATGGTATTTTATTGAGATACAATAAATGTAAAGTAAGATGCACAGATCTTAAGTAATGCATGATGATTTTTAACATATACATCCACGGGAACATCCCTAGATCAAGATAATTAAACATATCCGTCACCAAACTTCATCTCCTTTCCTGGTCAATCCTCACCTCTTTGCCAGCCTCCCAGCCCTCCCCTCCAGAAACTACTGTTCCTATTTCTATCATCACAAATTCGTTTTGTCTGTACTTGAACTTCCTATAAGTTTATATCACATCATATTCATTCTTTGCTTATGATTTTTGTTGAATATATTATTTAAGTTTAATTCATGTTTAAAAAGCTATGGAAATCTGCAGTACAACATTGTGGTTATAATTAAGGATACTCTATTATACACTCAAAACCTGTTAAGAGGGTAGAGCTCATGTTAAATGATTTTACCACACACACACAAAAAGATTCCATGAGCTACTCCAACCTTCAATAGAACCTAAGGAATGTAAATGCAGTCATGGTTTTTAAGCCAAAGATAAAATCTCAGAGGAAAATATAAGCAGAAAATCCTGTCAATAAGTAATTATTTCTTTTATGCATAGTGAATAAAGTATCATCAACAACAAAACAAACAGCTATTAATAATTAGTTTAACAGAATAATAATTAGAAAGCAAAACCTGAGTCCTGGAATACTTTGTAATATGAATGCTGTTTTTTTTGCCTTTATATGACTAAAGTGAAATAATTCAAGCAATAATTCAGATATTACATTTGAAACAGTTTGTTTTCTAGTAAATATATCTGTTTTTAAATAACATATTATCCAAGTTATGCTTGGAGAATATTAAACATGCTTTAGGGAATAAAAATATAATTTACTAGGTTAGGTTGTTGTTTCTGCATTGTATTCATTATAGTAATCATACATCATATGGAAAAATATTCACAGGGAAATTATTTGCCATGTCCCCTTGTAATTTTTCATTTGGTCAAATGCTCATTGTCTCCCTCCATTCTGTGCCTTCCATCAACCCCAGCTGTCCCCATCCCCACCCTCCCACACCCAGCCAAGTATCTGATTTAATCCTCAAACTAGGATTGGCAGAATTCATGAAAATTCAGAACGTATCTGTGGAAATATTGAAGTAAAAAGGACCCAGCATTTTTTCTGGGAATTTAAGGCCACCATCCCAGTGGGAGTTAAACAGCCTCAAATGCTCCTAACTATGTTGAGTGATGGATGATGACTGAACAGTTACTATGTTTGCCCACATTTTCTCCTGCACTGGGACAAAATTGCAGTCCCCTAGATTAGGAGGAAAGCTCTGATTGATCTCATTGGGAGCTTTGCCCGTGAAAGGACAATAGTATTGGGCTCCTGACATCAAACTAATTTCTTACAGGGTGGCCAAAGGTCACATGGCATCTTCCACTGCAAAGTAGAGAATAGGAAGAGAATGAAATAAGCTGGATACACATTTGAGAAGAATGACTTTCTCTGTAATTATTTGTGCAAAGAATTGATCCTGATTTACCTTACTCAGAAGTAAATGTATTAAGAAAATGAAAAATTATTGAAACCAAGTAATATCTTAAAAATGTTTTTTTAACAATTTTTTATTTTATTTATTTTTTCTTTTTTTATTATTATTATTTTACTTTAAGTTCTAGGGTACATGTGCATAACATGAAGGTTTGTTACATATGTATACTTGTGCCATGTTGGTGTGCTGCACCCATCAACTCGTCAGCACCCATCAACTCGTCATTTACATCAGGTATAACTCCCAGTGCAATCCCTCCCCCCTCCCTCCTCCCCATGATAGGCCCCGGTGTGTGATGTTCCCCTTCCAAGTGATCTCATTGTTCAGTTCCCACCTATGAGTGAGAACATGCGGTGTTTGGTTTTCTGTTCTTGTGATAGTTTGCTAAGAATGATGGTTTCCAGCTGCATCCATGTCCCTACAAAGGACACAAATTCATCCTTTTTTATGGCTGCATAGTATTCCATGGTGTATATGTGCCACATTTTCTTAATCCAGTCTGTCACTGATGGACATTTGGGTTGATTCCAAGTCTTTGTTATTGTGAATAGTGCCACAATAAACATACATGTGCATGTGTCTTTATAGCAGCATGATTTATAATCCTTTGGGTATATACCCAGTAATGGGATGGCTGGGTCATATGGTACTTCTAGTTCTAGATCCCTGAGGAATCGCCATACTTCCATAATGGTTGAACTAGTTTACAATCCCACCAACAGTGTAAAAGTGTTCCTATTTCTCCACATCCTCTCCAGCACCTGTTGTTTCCTGACTTTTTAATGATTGCCATTCTAACTGGTGTGAGATGGTATCTCATTGTGGTTTTGATTTGCATTTCTCTGATGGCCAGTGATGATGAGCAGATACCATAAAAACCCTAGAAGAAAACCTAGGTAATACCATTCAGGACATAGGCATGGGCAAGGACTTCACGTCTAAAACACCAAAAGCAACGGCAACAAAAGCCAAAATTGACAAATGGGATCTAATTAAACGAAAGAGCCTCTGCACAGCAAAAGAAACTACCATCAGAGTGAACAGGCAACCTACAGAATGGGAGAAAATGTTTGCAATCTACTCATCTGACAAAGGGCTAATATCCAGAACCTACAAAGAACTCAAACAAATTTACAAGAAAAAAGAAACAACCCCATCAAAAAGTGGGCAAAGGATATGAATAGACATTTCTTAAAAGAAGACATTCATACAGCCAACAGACACATGAAAAAATGTTATGTTTAAAAAAGTGTCATGAGATAAATTTGTCTATTATGTTTGTGTACAGAACATTATTAGACACATTTTCATCTTTCTCATTTACACCATGGATATATAAATATCTCCTTTGTCTTTCTTGCCCTACCAGGAAAGTGTTCTCCATCCCTACTGCTGTTGTTTACTATTTGGTAAAGTTGGTTTCACCACGAGAAGCCTTTTGTTCATAGCCCGCAATGCATCCCACTACTTCATTGCTCTTATGATGCATTTAGGGGAGTAATGAGGAAGGAGACTGTTAGGCCCACACTTTGAATAATGCCTGACATTTAGTTGGCCCAAATACATGTATCTTTTTTCTTTTTTTTCCTGAGATGGAGTCTTGTTCTATTGCCCAGGCTGGAGTGCAGTAGTGCAATCTTGGCTCACTGCAACCTCCGCCTCCTGGGTTCAAGAGATTCTCCTGTCTCAGCCCCCTGAGTGGCTGGAATTACAGGCATGAACCACCACGTCCAGCTAATTTTTGTATTTTCACTAGAGATGGGGTTTCACCATGTTGGCCAGGCTGGTCTCGAACTCCTGACCACAAGTGATCCCCTGCCTTAGCCTCCCAAAGTTCTAGGATTACAGGCATGAGTCACTGCGTTTGACCACATGTATCTTAAATATTAATTACTGTCCAGATATTTCCTTGCTCAGGAATTAACATGAAAGGAGTGTAGAAGTAACTTTATTCCTTTAACAATAAATGTTTCAAACTATATGAGGAACTTTAAATTTTCTAATCAAATATACATGCAAACATAATCTTATATAAATACAAAATTTAAATTGAATAATATATATGCTAACAACTTTTAAAAAGAAATTTATTTTTTCCATTTTTTCCCCTCCCTCCCTTACTCCCTCCCTCTCTTCCTTCCCCTCTCCTTCTTTCTTTTCCTTCCTTCCTTCCTTCCTTCCTTCCTTCCTTCCTTCCTTCCTTCCTTCCTTCCTTCCTTCCTTTCTTTCTTTCTTTCTTTCTTTCTTTCTTTCTTTCTTTCTTTCTTTCTTTCTTTCTTTCTTTCTTTCTTTCTTTCTTTCTTTCTCTTTCTTTTTCTTTCTTTATCTTCTTTCTCTCTTTCTTTCTTTCTTTTTTTCTTTCTTTCTTTCTCTCTTTCTCTCTTTCTTTCTTTCTTCCCCTCTCCTTCCCCTCCTCCTCCCCCCTCCCCCTCCCTCTCCCTCTCCCCCTCCTCTTCTTTCTTGTTATCTCTCTGTTGCCCAGGTTGGAGTGCAGTGGCACAATCCTGGCTCACTGCAGCCTTGAAATCCTGGGCTCAAGGAATTCTCCCACCTCAGCCTCCCAAGAGTGGTGGACTACAGGCACATACTACCACCCCTGGTTAATTTTTAAAATTTTTTTGTAGAGAGGATATCGCTATGTTGCTCAGGCTGGACTTGAATTTCTGGCTCAAGTGATCTTCCTCTCTCAGCCACACTGTGAGCTGGGATTACAGGCATGAGTCACTGTTCCTGGCCACCTCCCTTTTTCTATGCTACCTCCAACCCATTGCCATAAGTCATATTCACTAGTTTATTTTCTTACAGCATTATTTAATTACAAAACAAACCTATCTATCTATCTATCTATCTATCTATCTATCTATCTATCTATCTATCATCTATCTATCTACCTATCTATATATCAATCATGTCTCTCTAATCTATCACTGTCATCATCTATCTGCAGACATGTGGTAGACATGTACAGAAGTCATTTTTGCTATTACTTCACAAAAAATTGGGATCTTCTTACACAAATTCTTCCAAATTGTATTCTTCCATTGCTAGAACGCAACTTCCCATGCCAAACACCACCATCCAAGGCAGGGCAGTGTAGAGGCAGTGTATTCCTGCAGAGGAACACATTCTGTTACTCTTCTTTACTGATGTCCTTGGCAGGAGACTCAGGGTTATTTGAAACAATTCTAATTAATAAATTAATAAATTTGTAGATACTCCAAGGTACCTACAACAGATAGTGCTTTTTAGAGACTGAATTCACTGTTTTATTTGAAAGCACAGGATGCCATTAATCTTGTTTTGAGAACACTTTTCTAGAAAACCTGGGTCCTGGTGTTTAGATTTCCCCTCATCATTTGGCAGAGCCCCGTCCTCTCTTCCTGGGAATGCACACTTTGCTGGACATTGGCAGACCTCTTCCATAATCACCACATTGTAGGAAGAGTTTAATTAACATAGTGCAGTCTGGCAGTATCAAGCAGCATCTGGAAAGCTGAAAATTCCTACAAAGCCCAGCTTGTTAAATGTCCTCAGCCTCACTTAGGATCAGTGCAAGGCAAGGAAGAAGTCCTTCTGTCCTAAGCTGTGGGGGGCCCTGTCTCATGTCTGCCTTCAGTGCTGTGAGATCCACACTTCTGCCAATCTGACCTCTGCCTGGATTCTTTGCCCCCATCCAATAATGGGTTTTCTTCTCTTTGTTGCACTCTCAGCAGAATGGGTGAATCCCTCAATTACCCTGAAGTTGTAAACAGACATCCCTGCTTGTCTTTGCTTTTTCACTGTGTCTTTCTCAAGTGGAAAATCTGCAATAACAACAAAAACCGGTGGCTTCTAATGGAAGACACCAGGAAACCTTTTGCAGTTCTGTTACTAAACTTTTTACTCCCTCTAGTAACAGGTCCAACCAATGTGATATGGTTTGGCTGTGTCCCCATCTAAATCTCGTCTTGAATTGTAACTCCCACAATTCCTACGTGTTGTGGGAGGAACCGGGTGGGAGGTACTTGATTCATGGGGGAGGATCTTTCCCAAGTTGCTTTCGTGATACTGAGTTCTCATGAGATCTGATGGTTTTATAAGGTGCTTTCCCCTCTTTTACTAAGCACTTCTTGCTGTCACCATGTGAAGAAGGACATGTTGGCTTCCTCATCTGTCATGATTGTGAGTTTCCTGAGGTCTCCCCAGCCATTCTGAACTGTGAGTCAATTACCCTCTTGCCTTTGTTACCCAGTCTCAGATATGTCTTTGTTAGCAGCATGAGAACAGATTAATACACAATTCTCATAGTTTATGACAAAATATATTATGTTCATGTCATTTCTATTAAACAAATGATTCGATCTTGTACAAATTAGATGTAGGCAACAATTATAAGGGTTGAAAACAATTATCTTCCTACATGTTTTTAGACATTAGAAAAGGAAGATGATGGTATTTAGAATGAGAGCACAGAGAAGCTGTGATAGAATGTTACTGGAAGATTAGAATTGTTGGAGAAAATTAGGGCCTGTTTCTTTTAGAAGGAGGCATTGAAAAATAAGTTAATAAATCAGAAAGACAATATTAAAATTAAACTGAAAACATCTAAATGTTGGTGGTAAAATGGATGGAATCCTTCAAAATTATAAAACAGCCTTTCATTGCTAATTGTAGCAATGTGACCTCAACACAGCTGCTCTAAAAACATGAGGGAGACCAGGCAGGGGCTCACATCTGTAATCCCAGCACTTTGGGAGGCTGAGGATGGAGGATTGCTTGAAGCCAGGAGTTTGAGACCACCCTGGGCAACATAGCAAGACCACGTCTCTACAAAAAAATATTTAAAAATCCTGCCAAGTGTTGTGGTGTGTGCCTGTATTCCTAGCTAATCAGGAGGCTGAGATGGGAGGATTGCTTGAGCCCAGGAGTTCCAGGCTACAGTGATCCATGATTATGCCAATACACTCTAGTGTGGGTGACAGAGCAAGATCCTGTCTCTCTCTCTCTCTCTCTCTCTCTATATATATATATATATAGGTGATCTCAGAAAAAAATATATATAGGTTGATCTCAGAAAAAAATCAGCGTCGCAGATTTGTCTGTTTCTTAAAGACTTTTGATTTACAAAGCCTTTCTTCTCTGTTCCCTTTAAAGCATACTTGTTCCTTTTAACACCAAGTCAGAAATGCAAGTTGACAACCTGGTCTATTTTGCACCCTTGGAGTATAATTCTCATTTGAGCTATACTGTGTGTCTGTGCTTTTCAGGGGCTTATACTTGATCTGGAGATTACATTGTTCTATTGTATTGAAATGGAATAGCTTCATACACACTCACCCAGATGCATTTGTTCATAGTAAATTATCTGGTAGCCTTCTCTATGTAGTCTCACAATACAACCTTATGGTCACTTAAGACTTCCTTTTCCTTCCAAATATATTTTTATTGTCAATCTATATATGTGTTTATAATTTTATTTATTTTCTAGTTTTCAATCTTCCCTCACTGTTAATCAAGATTTGGAAATTAAGTAAGCAGGTTTTAAAATAGTAGAATGCATTTGATTTTATTAAATAGTTTAATTAAAGTTTAAACATTGATTATTATTTCTTTTGGAATGGAGAAAATGCTGACGGTGAGTAGCTGATATAAGAAGGGGCAGAATTAAAACATCTTTTGTGGTAGAATGCAAAATATGATCACAGATTCTTGCCATCCTGGTCTATCCATTTAAATCTGTGCTGGTCTTGCTATAAAATGTGTCAGATGTGAAGTAGTGTGATCTAAGAGCCAAGACTCCACGATATTTTACAACTTCAACTGTTGCCCTTTTCCAGGGCTGGCTTTGGGGCATGTCACCATGAAGTCTGACAGGGATCTGTACTTAGAAGGACTTGCATTTGGTTTAATGCTCTGCTATTGCCATCAACAAGAGGACCCACATTTTTATTTTTACTGAACTCCCACAAATTCCATAGCTGACCCGGACATTTTGATATCCTGAGGACGTCATGATCTTAAAACAGTAGAGCCTCTTTTAGTGTGAAAAACTGGAGACAGATTCAACTCTCTCAGTCATTCCAGCTGAGCTTAGCACTTACTGACTCTGCAGTTGAATGCAGCGGCATGAGTAAGCTGAGCTGAAACCAGCAGAAAAATGACTCAGGCAACCAACACAATTGTGAGAAATAATAAATTAAGGTTGTGGTAAGCTACTAAATTTTGGAGTTGTTTGTTGCAAAGCAATAGTTGTAAGAACCTCAAATACAGCAGGATCATCTGTAACTTAAGAAAAAACAAGTTTAAATGAAGATATGAAGAGACTAGTTCACTATATTAAACCTTGAAAATCTGCTTTGCTAATTAATATCATTAATTATGAAAGCAAAACAAACATACATAGTTGCTATAAGTTTAGCTTTTAAACAGAAAATATTACTTAAATATATGTAAAATCTGAAAACTGAGGACTTCCAGACTAAGTTAATGCTCAATTATTTGCAATAATTATTCAGATACATTTTTTTATATTGAAATCTGTAGATGAAGTAAAGGCAAAATCTAAATATAAAAACACAAACAGCTCTAAAATTGAATCAAGATAGAGTACAGCAAGTTGTAACCATTAAACAACATTCGAACAGAGTAAAATCTCAATGTTTATACACCATTTTCATAAAAAAGTGAATAAATCATTCTTATTATAAAAATATTTTCTAAGGAAATTATTGATAGTTACTTAATGTGGACTATTTCTTTAGTTCTTATAAACTCTAAAGTCTTATAAATGATATTATAACAATGGAAATAGGAAATGTGTTACAATTAAAAATAAGGACAGTTAAATTAGGTCAGTCTTCGGTCTGTAAAAAATAATTACAAGTCTCAATCCTCTCTAATAGTATTATTTTGAGACACAAAATATAATATACAAGACTATTTAATATGGGTCTGTTTAGATGTTTAGATTTGCACACACTTGAAAATTAAACTCCCCTTAATAGTGAATGATGTGAAGTGCAAATATTTTCAAAATAAGTATTTTGGTATTAAGGATAAGGCTGACATTTTGTGGCACAGCCATCATGGAGAGCTAACATATTTGTATCTATTTAAGAAAATCAAGCCTCATATTCAATCACTAAGAGATATTCTGAATAACAAATTTAGTGTGTGATTGTATTATAATTTTTCACAACTATCCATTTAAGAGATCTTCGTTACACACTTTATATCATAATACTAACTTCTTAGTACAGAATGTTACCTAATCTCCCATAAAATATTCTGTATTCTAATTCAGACCTAGAACAATGATCCCAGCTAATATGGTTTGGCTGTGTCGCCACCCCATCTTATCTTGAATTGTAGCTCCCATAATCCCCACATGTTGTGAGAGGGACCTGGTGGGAGGCAATTGAATCATGGGGGTGGGTTTCCTGGGCTGTTCTCATGATAGTCAATAAGCCTCACAAGATTTGATGGTTTTACAAAGGGCAGTTCTCCTGCACACGCTCTCTTGCCTGCTTCCATGTAAGACGTGACTTTGCTCCTCTTTTGACTTCCACCATTATTGTAAGGCTTCTCCAGCCATGAGGAACTGTGAGTCCATTAAACCTTTTTCTTTACAAATTACACAGTCTTGGGTATTTCTTCATAGCAGTATGAAAATGGACTAATACACCAGCAAAGACTAAAAGGTGACTTGCTAAGAAGAATATTTTGCCTCTTTTAAGCTATGAAAAATTAATGCGAATTATTGTATTTTCCAGGAGTGATAGTGCATTGACTAAGTGTATATAAAATATTTAAATATATATTATTCAAAAATTTTTCTGAATGTTCCTGGTGGTTGAATTCAATCCATGTTTATGTGAGCTTTACCAGTTTTGCATGAAGTATGAAATATGCCAACATGAACAGTATTACATTTAGTGTTTTCTAGATGAATATATGATACAAATCTTGAACCATGAATAAAACACATGCTGAAGTAAGGACTTTTCATTGTTTCAGTTCCTCAGACCTGTGGGATGTAAAATTTAAAACAAAATTTCTACATCCAACCAGTATACAAAAAGATGTCCAATGACCTAAAATGATAACATAATATTCACATAAAGGAAATGCTTTAATAAATTGTGGCATACCTATACAAAGCAATGCAATGCAATAGTGAAAATGAGGGAACCAGAGTAATGGTTTTAAAAATTATAAAAGTTAAAATATCTAATGTTGAGTATAAAAAGCCATTGCAGGTTATAATGAATGTTATCTTTATATACATTTTTTAAATAAAAAAATGCTTTGTTTATAGAAAAATAGCTACATAGTAGAATATTAAAATGCTTGAGAATAATAAAAATGTACAAGCGTGATTATCTCTGGAGTATAGAAAAGAAGAGAAATTGAATGGTACAGACCAGAAACTTCCAAAGTACTTGGAATATTTATTTCTTAACTTGGTTGGATATACAGTTTTTACTTCTATGATTACCTACACTTTTATGTTTAACTGAAATATGTCATATAAAATTTTTAAGGCAATCTATCAAATATATATTGCCACAAAAGTGCTAAGTAATAAATAAGCCTAAATAACAATATCTTAAAAAATAAGTGTCTACCTTGTAGACTAGTGCAGGAGATCATTTTCACTGGGTTTGTGTAGCCAATTTTTAGGTCTTGGCTAGACTCATTCAGGTGTATGGGGATGAGCTGGATTTTTGCTGATATAGGCTGAACTTGGCTTGGCACACTGACTATCCCCCATATATATCCCATGTTACTGGGTATGTTGTCAAGGTGATAGCAAAGGATTAAGAGAGAGAAAATATAAACTCAAAGGCTTCTTGAATTCTAGGCTCACAATCCAGCTAAGTGTCAGAGAGAAAGGTCATCAACAATTTATGTGTCAAAGAATGTGAATCCAGAGAAATGAAGAATCTGAGCCACTTTGCAAGACCCTAGTCTGTTCTGATGGACAGAATTATTCATTTATCTCCCTTATATAAAATATACTCACCTCCTCATCCAATCACACATAAGCTCCAACTCCAGGATATTGTGATTTATATCAATTTGAATATAGCTATTCCTGACCTGGCAACCTACAAACTAAAAGAAGACAAATTTTCTATTTCACCCACATCCAACTTACAGTAGTGGAATAGTGGTAGGTTAAAAGCAATAATGTACTATCATTGGAAAAAGGAAAGAATGAGAAGCTCTACAGCAGTCACTCATCTAAATGTTCTAAAATTACACTGGGAAATTATAATCAAGTCCTTTATTCTGGAGATGCAGAATGCTCTTAAGTCCAATTCTCATACCTATGAAGAGTTTCCCTTCCGTAATTCTCTATAGTTCTTAGCTCTACCCTCTGGACTATCTTTTCTTTTCCATGAACTCTTTTGCCACTTTTTAAGGCAGCATTAGCAAATATGCTCAATAAAGGTCATTCAAAGTTTGCTCCTCATCCTGTAAGTATGGGGTCCTAGAAGCCTCTCTATATTTTGAAAAGTCTCAGTCTATTGTAGACCAGCCTGTTGATTCTTTTGCCAATGCAACTCTCAAAAATGTTAAGTGTGGTCAGGCATGGGGCATGAGCCCATGGTCCTAGCTACTCAGGAGGCTGAGGCCGGAGGATTACTTGAGCCCAGGAGGTTGAAGCTGCAGTGAACCGTGTTCATGTCACTGCACTCCTGCTTGGGCTACAGAGCAAAAATCTTCACACACACACACACACACACACACAGAGTGTTGAATGTATTTATTTTATTTATTTACTTTTATTGAGAAAGGGTCTCCCTGTCTCACCCAGGCTGGAGTGCAGTGGCTCAATAACGACTCACTGCAACCTCAACCTCCCCAGGCTCTAGTGATCCTCCCACCTTAGCCCCCTGAGTAGCTGGGACTACATGTACGTGCCATCATGCCTGGCTGGCATATTTTTTGTAAAGACAGAGTTTTGCCATGTTGCCCAGGCTAATCTCCAACTCCTGAACTCAAGCCATCCGCCTGCCTCAGCCTCCCAAAGTGCCAGGATTACAGGCATAAGCCACCATGCCTGACCTGCTGAGTATATTTTAAACATTTGATCTAGTCCACATTAAGCTCCAAAGACACACTATTTATTTATTTATTTAGTTACTTATGTGATGTCTGTCCAACTTGATTCTGGTGCTTGGGTTATACATACTGCTAGGGAACCATTCCATTCAGTTCCTAGAGGTTACATTTTGTCCAGGTGAGGGAATCTACTGTTAATTACTTAATCCTCTAAGAGATCATCATAAAGTGGTCCACATCCACACTCTTTATTTGACCTTATACCTGAGGCCATGTCTAGCATGAGAGGCTAGAAATGAGAAATAGTTTATCTTCCAATTTGGCAGGTTCACGTCCCACTATCTTTCCTCTAAATTGTATTTGCACACTCTCAGCACTGTTCTGAGCTCATCATTTTACTGTGGTACATTTTTGCATACAGTTAATAAGAAACCACTGCTATTTCCAATTCTTCCTGGAAATTTCTGTGCCAAGATAAACCTTCATTAGTTACTTTATTTTAGTTAAAGCAGTTAAGAGTTTTAACAAATGTTTTGCAACTGCATAACGTGGTTATCATATCTTAGCTCTCTATGTGGCTCCCTTGCCATTTGTCCAACTTCTTCTTAAAGTCTCTTTCATACTCTGCCTGCCATTTGGTCCCCAAACCAGTGCTACATATTTTAGTGATACTTCATGGCATCACCCTACTCCTCATACTGACTTCTGAATCAGTTACATCTTCCTACAATAATGCTTAATGAGTAATCATCTCAAAAGTAAATGTTTCAAATAATAGTACTCATTTAGTTGATGAGTCTGTGTGCTGGTGCTTTAGGCTTGGCTTTGCTTGGAGTTCTTTAGGGGTCAGACTCACCCACATGTCTCAGGGTATGCTGACTGTTGGCTAAGCCAGGCTGACTGTAGTCAGAGTGACTTGGGCAACTCAGCTATGCTCCACATTTCACTTTTTCTCCAGCAAGCTAGTCTGAGCATATTCTTGTGGGAATAACAGAAGTGCAAGTATGCAAAGACTCATGAGACCCAGATTCAAAACTGACAAACTATCGTTTCTATTTGTGTTTGCTAAGACCAGAGCCAGAGTAGAGGAAATTAAAAAAAAAAAAAAAAAAAAAAAAGTTTGAGGTAACTGTAAAGTTGCATGGCAAGGGCATGGATTTTGGAAGGGTAAAAATTTGGGCCATTTTTGCCTTCTACTACAGATGACAATCTTATCGCCCAAAGTAATTCATAGATTTACCTTGCAGCCCCTGATGAGGTCCTTATGTAAAATACTTTCATAATGTGAAAAATTTTCCCAAATTTAATTGTAAACAAATCCATTTTACCTACTTCTTAAAAACACTTTATCTTCCCAAAGATGTATCTGCACTTCAGAACAGAATCATAACTACACACACAAAATATTTAGAAAACTATTTTAAAACACGTATTTGCAGACTTGTTATTTTAAGACTCAAGGAATTTCCTCATGAAAACTAATGATATGAATCTTAAACACAACAAAATTATTCATTGTAGAATTAACTGCTAGTTTCAAAACAACCTTCATATCGAAGATGCCCAAAAGCCCATATCACATTACACGTTTTTATGAAAATGATTCTGTGTAGTAGAAATGTGTGGTACATTAAAAATGGCTGCAAATTATTTGCTACTTCTCCCAGTGAGAGGGAGACTACACTTTTCTTCCCCTTGAATCTAGGTTGGAGTGACTTACTGGACCAATTAAAAGCAGTGGAGGTGACATTCTGAAATTTCAAAGGCTAGGTTATTAGAAGCCTTCAGTTTTCACCCAGATCTGATCTAACACATTCTTTGGAGCCCTGAGACACATGTAAGAAGTCCTATATGTTAAGACTGCTAAGCTAGATAGGACACATGTAAGTACTTTGGTGGATAGTCTCAGAAGAAGCCAGGCTTCTAGACATTCCTGTGAAGACTTCAGCTATGGGAGTAGCCATATTTGACCATCTAAACCAGCCTCTGCCAGATGAGCACCACCAGGGAAACTCACCAATGTAATCAAAGAATTGCCTCAGTACTGATCAAATTTCTGACTCACAAGATCATGATACAGAATACGATTATTATTGTTTTTATTTGCTAATTTTGGTATTATTTTTCTTACAGTAATAGATAATCAGAGCAGAATTTGGCGGCAAGAAGTGGGAACCTGCCGTCACGCAAACCTAAAACACGTGACATTGGCTTTGAACATAGGTGGCACATAGAATCTGGAAAACATGTGAGAGAATTTTTTTGAATGCTAGAAGGGCCTTGAAAAAACTATTAGGAGTTGAAGGACACTAAAGAAACATTTAGAGTTTAGAGCAAAGAAGAGTCTTTTTATATAGTGAAAAAAAGTTCACCAGCTCTGTTATCTGTAGAAGTATGGAGAATAGAAAGGACAAGTAATGAACTCACAATCTCACTGGGGAGAATTCCAGGCCTGTAGATAAAATACAAAAGATAAAATACAAAAAGTGAGATAACCTAAACATAAAACATTCCAGTCTTCCAGCAGAATTTAGAGGAAGCATAAAGTTAGGACATGTTAAAATTGACATTAAAACTGTCTCTCATTCCCCATCTCTTCTAGTAAAATATTCTCAAAGTATGGCATGGTCTCAAGCAAAAGACTAATTCCAAGGCAGGAAAACGTAGTCCTTGGGTAAATAAACCAAGAGTATGGATGATAGAATAAACTTAATGATGTTATTGCACAGTAGTCTCCCAAGTGACTAAAGAGCTTGTCTTGACACAATTGGTGGGTGTGGTTTTTTGTTTTTGTTTGATTGAGTGAATTCCAAAAAGGCTTGTAGAAAATTCACAAAGTTTTTAAGAGAATTATACCACTAGCTTAAGACTAAATGGTTTAGGAACAGGACAACAACAAAAGAAGCTTTAGGACTCCAAATATCTACAAGTAGGAAGTAGTAAAAAAAGGTTACATAGTGTCCAACACTGGCCATTTTTTATATAAATGGAGCAGTGAATATAAGGTCTTAACAATAAACCCAAGGAATTACTTCCAAGGAGGATGGAAGGTCTCTAACCAATGATTGTTAACAAGTGCCCAGCTGTATTTCAGAATTTCCATGAACTACAGTGACTTTTTGTGGTTTCTCTTCTCCTCTACCCTCCATGAAAGTGAAGGTCTGTTGTGGCCAGCCTATGCCTATCTCATCAATGTTTCTTGGATATGTCGGGGGGACGTCATAAAACTTGTCTCGTTAGTTCACAAGGCCTCAGGTAGACTAGAATTCTACTTGAAGAGATGTATTGGAGGAACTGTACCCAGAGATCCCCACACCTGGAGCTGATTTAGGTGATAAGATGCTAAGCCTTGACTCTGAGCTGATAATATAATTGGATAAGACTTTGGGAAGTCTTTGGAGGGTGTGAATATATTTTGGTTTTTGGAGGAATGCAGCCAGAGATGGGACTGTGGCAGATTAGAGGTGGCCACAAATTATTTGAGACTTCTGTGGATGTGGGATGTTTATCTCCTCCCATTGAATTTTGGCAGTTTTTGACCAATAAAATATGGTAGAAGTGACATTGTGCCCGTTTTCGCCTCTGAGTCTTAAACAGCTGGCATCTTTAGTCCCTGGCTGTGGGAGATATCAGCCATTATGTAAGAAGTCTAACTATCCTGCTGTGAGGAAACACAAGTTAGCCATTTGGAGAGGTTGCATGAAGAGATATGGGTGACCATATCCCAGGTTTTCAGTCTTCCAGCCCAGACACCAGATGAAGAGTAAAGAAGTCATTAGATAACCTTAGTCCCAGGTGCTGCCCAAATGTAACAGCATGAAAGATATGGAATTAGAACACACAACCAAGCCCAGTAAATGCAGAGAATCATGAGAAATAATAAATGTATTCTAAACCATTATGTTTTTGGATATATTTTATGCAGAAATATATGGTTGGAGCAGAATATAGGTATATATATATTTAACCTAGAACTGATTTACATGTCAAAATCCTGTGTTGTAATAGGATGACATTTTGGGGAGCTTTGAGAGGACATCAAGTGTATTTTGCAAATGGGAGAAACATAAATAATTGGTGACCAGAGGTCAGACTATGGTAAAGGCGGCTGCAAATTCTTTGCTATTGCTCCTAATGAGAGGTGAAGTTTCACTCCCCAACAGAATGTAGGAGGAGTGACAATCTTGGACTTCCAAGACCACGATATAGGAACACTTTAGCCTCTATCTATCTCTCCTAGGACAGTTCTTTGATTGTCTAGAGTCCTGTAAGTTCGGCTACCCAGAGAGTATGAAGCCGAGGCCATGTGCAGGTGTTTTGGTGGCCAGACCCTGTTAAGCCCGGCCTTTTAGCCATCCTTGCAAAGCCTCTAGACATGTGAACGAAGCCATCTTGGACCCAAAGACTAGTCCATCTACTAGCTGAATATCATCAGATAACTTCATTTTACACCACATAGAACAGAAGAATCACACAGTTGAACCCTGTCTAAATTGCTGACCCATCAAAAACATAATTAAGTTGGTTAGAGTTACTTAGAGGAATTTGGGGATACTTAGAGTTACTCGCCCATAATTTTAAGGCAAGTAATAGGTAACTGCTGCCAAGTGTAAACTATAAAATAGAGTGAATCGGTTCAAATGAAGATAAATATTTAAAAATGAAATAAGAAAAGAAAACTAAGTCTCAAGGAAATTATAAAATTCTTCAACAAATTCTTGTGGACAGCTCATGTTATAGAAAGAATAGTGGAACCCAGAGTCATATCCTAGAGAGAAAAAATTTCCCCCACTTAAAGAAAATCACACACACACAAAGTTAACATTGCATTTTATTTTGGCCTGAGGCTCTCAACTCTACAAGTTTTCTTTAACACAAATCAATTGAACTTAATTCATTAGGTGCAGATCCTCTTCAGGACCTCTGAATTTAAAAAATGAGTATATTAATAACTTGAATTTACATTACATTATATTAAATCTTCATGTCCAGTATAATCAAGAGCAAGAATACTCAACGTTCTTTAGACCTAAACTCTTCAAACATTTCTGAAATTAGTATCACCCTTCACATGATTTGGGGCTTTTTGGATTTCTCACTCTCTAGCTTCTATATTTTCTGGTTACAAAATCCCATACAGAAAAGGACACAGGAATATTACCTGCTGCTGCCGGGTTAATATTACTTGTAAATTTCCCCAGCAGAAGTTACTTGCTTTCGCTTCAGTTCTCCCCTAGAGATATCTACATTTGAAATCTTTACCATTATTGAGTTTATTACACAGCTTCACAATAATTGGCTTCTGTGCCCTTCCTAAAGTCCATGTTTCAAGAGTACATGTGTCAGTGCTTGAAAGAAAAGGGGGAGATAATTTATATAAGGTAATCTGGTGACATATTTTTATCTTCCCAATATGAAAAAATCTTAGAAGTTAGGATAGTCTCTTTTTTTTTTTTTTTTTTTTTTTTTGAGGCAATGTTTCGCTCTGTCACCCAGGCTGGAGTGCAGTGGCGCGACGTCAGCTCACTGAGAGCAATGTGATATTCTACAATTTTACATTTTTATGTTGTTTAAAAACTGTAGGCATGTGGATTCAGCTATTGTATTTTCAAAATCTACAGCACATGATATTTTATGTGGAAAAAAGCTAACAGTGACTATAAATTCAAAGGTAGTTCTGCTCTGTGTTCTGCTTTAGCTCTGCCTTTGAATGGAAAGCCAGTGTAACCTCTTAACTATAGCGTCCTGGGGAAGCGAACTGAATAATCAGTAGATATCTAATATATGACCCATCAAGATCATGCTTGCAGATACTTAAGTGAACTCCAGGGAAACAGCTGTCCCTTTGAGGCAATCTGCTTGCAGAATCAAAAAGAGCCATTTGAGAAACCCTCTAAAACACTGAAATTTCAAAAACCACTATCTGGACATCACTGTCTGGCCCTTGGTGCTCCGAAATTCTGAGCAGGAGCTATTTTCTCCTAATCTTCATCTTTATCTGGATATAAAACTTGTTTTCATGAAATCAGCACATAAATATTTTCGTTGATTGAATACATCAAATTGTCATGGTAATATGTTCTGTTTCTGTTACAAAAATTCCATGGAAAACAAATTATTGGATGGAATTTGGTAGTTTAACATGGAAATTTATCCTGGTGATGGAAGCTTTTGAAATTATTTTATAGAAGAATCGATTTTGACATTTGGAATTCATAGTTATTACTCAGCAGATCATGTTTCTTCTATAGAAACTAGCTAATTTTATCATCTTCCCTTTACCATCTTTCAGTCTTTAGGAATCAATTATAGATGAACTCTGTTTGAGGATTTGTACAAGCTAAAAAATTATATTAATAACATTTAAAATAGTATTTAAAATGTCCTTATTCTTATATATGTATCATTACATATTTGCAATAAAAATATTTTCAGGAAAGAGGAGACTATTAATATATTGTAGGAAGAAAATTTGTCCTTATTTCTTCTTTCTGAGTACATGAAAGCAAAGATAAATTTAAAAGGGGCAAAGATAACTTAAAGAGTAAAATATTGATTTTAAAATAACATTATTTTACAAATTTAGAGAAATCAAATTGAACTAGAGGCATTTCCCATTTCAATTTGTAGGAATCCAGCTTCCAAGATATAGCTTTTGAATGTAATTATTAAATATTTCCACTTCAATTATTTATTATATTTAGTATATTGAAATGTGCCATCTTGAGAATTCACCTTGATTTAAGCAAAACCAGCAAAAAACTCTGGACAATTCTTTGGTAAGAGATTCATAATTTTCCGTAATAAAAAGCATTGGTACATGATTTGATTAGACAAATTCAATTTGCATACATCTTTCCAAGACATATCTATTGCATAAAAGGAAGGTAAACTTTATTTTATTAATGAATCTATTCTAAACCCTTGATAATAGTGTGATTTTTTTTTTGTTTTTATTTCCATTCCAATTATTAGGAGAATTCAAACATTCCAGAAATACAATCTTCTACTTTGATTTGTCACTGTTTTGACCTTTAATTGGGCAGTTAGGTACTTGATTCTCTTTACTTTTTATGGCCTATTATCGTCTGGCAAATGTGGCTAGTCGAAGAAGCCTAGTTATTTAAAATGAAAGTTATTTCATTTCACAAGAGATAAGGTACATTCTGAAACACTGCAATCATGACCCAGACAATGGAAGAACAGAGAAATATTCTCTCTGAATTCCTAAGACTATAATGAGAAGAAGAAAGAAAAATGTTTTGCTTTCCTCTTAAAAATGTAACATCAGATTTGTGAAGACAACCACATTGATGCATAATGGGTTCCCAAATGTTTGCTGAATAAATAAATAGTCAACACATTTCAAATATATCCCAATTAAATTCTTGCCACTTTATATTTTAATGGCCCCCTTCAAATAAGAGCCTCTGTTTGTTGTCAGTTCCAGTTATCTAGGAAGTAGACACTAAGTTGACCTGCACGTTATGCACATGTACCCTAGAACATAAAGTATAATAATAATTTAAAAAAAAGAAAAAAAAAAAAAAGAAATGGAAGAGACTTTTTTGGTGCAATGGAGTTGGAGAATGTCTGTAAAAGATACAAGAGAGATAAAGCAGGAGGAAGTTGAGAGAGACTTCAGACTGTTGATATTGACTGGTGAGGCCAGCTGGACTTACTGAGTCAAGTGGGGACTTGGGGAACTTTCTTGTCTTACAAGAGGATTGTAAAACACACCAATCAGCACTCTCTAAAACGCACCAATCAGTGCTCTGTAAAATGCAACAATCAGTAGGATTCTAAAAGTAGCCAATCGCAGGGAGGTTTGAAAAAGGGCACTCTGATAGGACAGAAGTGGAACATGGGAGGAGACAATAAGGGAATAAAAGCTGGCCACCCCAGCCAGCAGGGGCAACCTACTAGGGTTACCTTCCATACTGTGGAAGCTTTGTCTTTTCACCCTTCACAATAAACCTTGCTACCACTCTCTTGGGTCCATGCCTTCTTTAAGAGCTGTCACACTCACCACAAAGGTCCACGGCTCCATTCTTGAAGTCAGCGAGTCCACGAACCCACTGGCAGGAACCAACTCCAGACCCAATATGGGCTTGACACCTATGAAGAAAGTGAGGGAAGAAAGAAGAATTTGGTAGGAGGAGCCTAGAGCTACACAGAACTCTGAGGAAACCTTAACAAGCCTGGTAGGGAGCCCCAAAACAAAGATTTCTTATGAAAGTTTAGCTGCACTGGGCAGGCGTGACTCAGCTAGTACCCCCACCATGGTCAGTCATTGTATAGGAGCTGCCCTGGAATGCTGGGGCATGTGCCTTGACATGAATAGGGTGGAAGATTCCAAAGTGGCAAGTGGGTGCTGTCAGCTGAGTACACTCCTCATAATGGTTTTTCTCTTGAAAGGAGGTTTAAGAGACACACTTCCATGACTGTCAAAGTCTGTGCCCTTCAAAGTATCTACTTAGTCAATGTAGGGTTCTTAATCTGTTCAATATTCTGAATATATGTCCATTTTGTTTTCTGATGTCTTGAAAACGACATGTATCTGTGCTTTGGTATCTGTTATACTCTCTGTTTTTATCCTTTCCTCCCGCAAGGCTAACTCAACACTCAATCACACACTCTTAATTCTGTGACTCTTGGGATATACCGGTTGTAAGATGTAATACGTGGTTGAGGAGTTAGATCTCTCACCAAAATAAAGAATGGAAGGGGAGGGGTGGATGTTCTCTAGGGAAATAAATGATTGGTTTAGTCTGCCGCACACGTCAGTGAGCGAAATAACAAGTGTGACTTTTATGGAAAGAATAGAAAAACAAATGATGTTGAAAAATTATTTTAAAATATCCAGAGTAAAGACAGGAAAGAGATGATGTGTTTGTTGGGGAGTGACATTTTTATAGAGAGTGTTCCAATATGGGGATTTGAGTGAAGGAAACAAACAAGACACAGTTGTGTGGGGGCAGCAGCCATCCGGGTATAGAAAATAGGAAATGAAAGGCCCTGAACTAAGCACATTTTTGGCCTGGTCAGAGAAAAGCAAAGAAGCCACACTGCAGCTGCACTGAAGGAGCAAGGAGATACAGTAAGCGATAAGTTAGAGGAGGCAGTCATTTGTCAGAATAAGCACTGGGGGCCTGTTGTAATGTTGAATTTTATTTTGAGTCAAAGGGAAAAACGTTACAATATTTCAGCAGATGAGTAACATTCTCTAACTTAGGTTTTAAAAGATCACTCTAGCCATGATATGTGATGAATAGACGGTAGGAGATATTATTAGGGATAGACCATCATAAACAAGCATCAAGAAGGCTCAAAACACAAGAACAGAATGTCCAATTCTGTAAGAAGATATAGAAATTCTAAACATGTATTCAATTAATGAAATGGCCTTGGATAATATGAAGCAAAAATTAGAACTGCAAGAAAAAAATTAGAAAATTATCATCATAATGTGAAATTTCAACACAAAAATAATTCAAACAAAGAAAAGCAGATAATACGATCAGTAGAGCAAAATTAATAAGCTTGATCTGAGAGATATTAAAAACCATTTCAGCATCCAACAATTAGAAAATTCTATTGTTTAGGTCTACATGGAAGATTTATAAATATTGATAATGTTAAAAGGTAAAAAAAAGCCTCAAAATTTCAAAGACGAGGTATACGCAGATCATATGCACTGATAATATAATAATTAGAAGAAAATAACAAGATATGTAAATTTTTTCTGAATAATTAGAAATCAAATAATCACAACTCTGATAAATCATTTAATCATTGAAAAAGAAATTCTAATGGGATTAAAAACTACCCAGAACTGAATAATAAAGAATACATGACATAACAACATTTAGACCTTGAAGTAGGCAAAACCCTCTTAAATCAACAAAATATTTAGCTGTGTAAAGATACTAAATTTTGCTCTTATATTTTTTTTTTCATTTTTTTTTTCTCTAAAAACACTAATGAACGTATAACTGACAAATTAAATTTAGGAAGTATTTGCAATGCCTACAAATAACAATGGAATGATATCAATAATGTATTAAAACACACATGATTTGTTCAGAAGAACTCAGAGAACTAATTAAAAATGAGAGAAAAACAAAGACATGAACCAGCATGTTATAAAAATATGTATGGCCAATACATACAAATAACTACTTAGCTTTATTAGTGAGTATAAAAAAAAATCAAGATCACAATGAGATCCTATTTTATACCTCTTCTATTGGAAAAAAATTAAAAATCTCAAAATATCAAGTGATAGAGAAGATATGGATCCACAGATTCATTTATGTGTTACTGGTGGAAATGTAAAGTAATACAATCACTGAACAAACAGACACTGTCTTGTAAAATTGTACTTTCCTACACTCTACAACCCTAGGCAGATACATGTGTCTTGGGTCAAATTTCCTAGAAGCAGACCTCGAGACAGGGATTCTTGGACAATAATTTGTTAAGGCAATGCACTTAGGAGATACTTAACAGGGAGTTAGGAAGCAGGATAGTGAAAGCAGCAAAGTCAAACTAGGTAGTAGGGCTTTTGTACACCTACATTGACTCCCAGCTCCCTCCAGTGAGGAGAATGGGTGGGAGGAGCACAATTCCAGCAACCCAGGATAAAGTTGGATCAATTTTGCAAGTGCTCTCCCTCAGGGAAAGCTGCAGGTGGAAGCGTTTAGCAGCAGCACCAACAGAAACCAGTAAAGGAGTCCCTGAGAATCTGGGCAAGACACTAAAAACATCTGCTACCAGCTGGGAGAAAATTTTTACATGTGCAAGATTGTTTACAGATGTACTGCTCACAGTGACCAAAACCTAGAAACAATCATTTTAGTTCACTGACACAAGAGTGAATATCTCCTGTTGGATATTCACATAATAGAATTAGTATTAACATATTAATATTAATAAATCATATTAGTAAAACAGTTACAGTGAATTAACCTCATCCACATGCAACAACATGGATGAATTTCAGCAATATAATATTGAGTACAAAATAAATGTACATACACCATGAAAGTGTTTTTAAGAAGTTAATAAAATGTAGAGGAATACATAAAGATGAGTTAAAAATATATAAACCTATAGCAAGGAAATAGTGAATGAAGTATCTTGATGTTTATTACTTGGGTTAGGAGTGGCAGAGGGATGTTGTAGAAGGCTGGGGGATGCATATGTAGATTATCCATTGAGTACCCGTGTTTATATTGAATGATATGTTCATGAGTGCTTGTGATGTTATTTTTAAAAATGAATTGAAGATTAAATAAAATAAATTTTCAGTGTGGATAAATGAGTATATAATGAACAAAAAGGTAGAATTAAGAAAATTCCGCCGGGCGCGGTGGCTCAAGCCTGTAATCCCAGCACTTTGGGAGGCCGAGACGGGCGGATCACGAGGTCAGGAGATCGAGACCATCCTGGCGAACACCGTGAAACCCCGTCTCTACTAAAAAATACAAAAAAAAAAACTAGCCGGGCGAGGTGGCGGGTGCCTGTAGTCCCAGCTACTCGGGAGGCTGAGGCAGGAGAATGGCGTAAACCTGGGAGGCGGAGCTTGCAGTGAGCTGAGATCCGGCCACTGCACTCCAGCCCGGGCTACAGAGCGAGACTCCGTCTCAAAAAAAAAAAAAAAAAAAAAAATAAA